>NC_079190.1:81749513-82049700 GCF_029499605.1 Hyla sarda
TCCTCCATGAGTCTCCTGGGCGGTGCAGGGTCTCTTCATCCAATCACTGCAGGCTACTCTTTAACCCTTTTGTCTCTGTTTTTATGCTGTACATGTAACACAGAGAGGAGGATTATTGGAGTTTGTTGTTGTTGTATACCTAAGACACTATGGTGAGTTTATAACAGGGTAAATGTGTAAAAATAAAAGTAGATATTGCTAAATTAGTGCAAATGTTTAGTGATAGAAATACAGCAGGTCTTTTATGCATACATTTTCAGGAGTCGTACACCTTTCTCAGACTCCTGAATGGCAGAGCAGCTGTTCTAACACAGTGTTTTACAAACACAGCTTGTGAGAGCTTGCAGTATTACACATACTGTACTAAGCTACAGGCAATATCACACATATTATGCTTAGATACGGTACTCAGCTGAGCACTGTGCTTTCATGTTTCTTAAGCTGCTGCTCTGAGCTTCCGGCAGACCTGAGCAGGTCACATGGTTAGAGAGCAGTGAATATAGATGAGTATAGGTGTGCGCAGCCTCAGCTAATCACACTGAAGAGCAGTTTGTCAGAGTGAGCCTGCACAGCAAAGATCTTGAATACTTGATACCGGGTTGTTTTATGGCTGGTATCCAAAGTGCTGTAAAATAAAGAGTCATTGGTATGGATAGATAGATGATGCCTAGTGGTGTTAATTATAAAAGGTTTTAAGATTAAATTTACTCTTTTTAATAACTATATATTTATTTTACAAAAATCCTGTTATCAATTATTTTAATGGCAGTGGCTCTTTAAATTAAAATTGAAGTTGATCAAAACATTTCTACTGCCTACTGGTATTCAGCTGAGCTACCTTCTAGAATCCTGCATCTCTCTAGAAAAGCTATCTAAAAAATAACTCTCCCAGGCATAGGGTATCCCATATAGAGGTGTGAGGAGCATAGCCCTTCATGCCTTATAAGTCTAAGACTTTCCACCACAGCTTATGGAGGACAGCCAAAATTTCTTATAATAGAGAAGCAATTTCTTAGCATCCAAAGCCTCAAGCAAAGGGGAGACCTTAGGTTACTTACAAAGAAGGGCTTTGTTAGGGTCCATAATATTAGCCAATTTCCACCCCTTTAAATGCTGCAACTGAGCAGTGAGAAAATACACCACTGCATTTGGGACTGCTAGATCCCTATCATATTTGGCCTATGTAAAGACTCCAGTTTAATGCAAGAGTGGTTCGGGCCCCAAATAAGATCCCAAAAGAGAGCATGGACCTTGTGAACCCATGCAGCTAAGTTGTGTAAAGCATATAATAATTGGGGCATCAATATCATATTTGCAAGGTGTGCTTTCCTGACTAACAATAAGGGAATTTTACACCGAATAGCCAGATTAGTTTGAAAGGGGAGTATTAGTGGAGAGAAAGATTTAATTTCTCAGATTGCAAGATGTCTGAGAAGACCATGATTTCAAGATGTTTAAAGGAGGAAGAACATTTAAGAGGAATAGCTGGATCTAGCTGGTGTGTAGCTGGGGAATCTTGTGGACCTTTCCTAATTGATACCCAGACCAGAATAAGGGCCAAATTCGTCTATGAGGCACACAGCAGTAAGGAGAGAAGTAGAGGCATCATTGAGATGCAACAAAAGATTGTCACTTTATAACGCCAATTTTTCCCTGTCAACCCATTTGAAGCCAACCACCCCAGAGTGAGAACACAGCAGGAAAGCCAAAGGCTCAATGGTCAAGGCAAAAGTAGGGTAAAAAAAAATAAAAAAAGACACCCCTGCTGCATCCCCCTGGTGTATAAACCTCCATTGATTCTTAACCGGGACATAGGAGAAGAGTTGAGAAGTTGTAGCATGTCATGTTAACGTTTGGTGTTGGATAAAAAGATATGAAGTACAGTGATCAGATCTCTAGGGCACTCTGTGCCAGATGGATCACATTCTTAGAGCTTAAAAAGTTGAAGTGATATGAGTTATCCTAGACCCAGTTCAGGAAATATAGGTTATGGCGCTACACAAGCAGGATGTGGTCTGGAAATACCAAGAATGCCAGATGTGAGATGTTAGTTTTCATTAAAATAACCAGGACCAAGCTAAGAACATTAATAAAACATTTTTAGTTTTAAAATCAAATAAGCATCTATAATATAAAGCAGAGGTTTTTCAGGGGAAAAGAGAAAAGAGGGGCACAGAAGGCATTATTGAGAATCCTTTCACTTACTCTACCATGTACATTTCCTGTTTGTTACTGCTTATTGAAGAGGAAGGTTATTCACTTCTAGGTGCTACGAGCAATTGAAGGAATTCGCATTGTTTCTATTTTTAATTATACAAGAAAGTTTAGAAACAGCGTGGGAGCAGCCATCATAATGCAAGGGCACTGACGTCTAGATAAATGATTACATAACCATGATCTATTATAAGGACACTGGAGCTGTAACGTAGGTGAACTGTATTACTTCTTATGGAGCCATCTTTACATGTCTCATTTCTTCCTATGTTCAACTACTAAACACATTCTTTAGGAAGCAGGATAGCCAGCACCTTTATCACAATCTGGGGAACTCAGTTGCCAAACCTTTTGGCTAATTTTAGATCAATCTCTTCCCTAAAGAGCAGGGATGGGAGCAAAGATCCCTTAACTGAAAGGAAGCCTAGCATATGGGTTTGCCGATTTGCTAAATTGGATGGTTCTGCACCATATTTTGGCCCTATTTATTCAAGTACCATAGCAATAATGTGTCCTATAACTACAGCCGCCTGGTGTCAGGTTAGGACCAATATTGGGATCATGTTTTGTTAATCAATTCCAATATTGATGCATCCATGAAACAATTTTAGTTACCGTATTTTTCGCCGTATAAGATGCACTTTTTCTTCCCCAAAACTGGGGGGAAAAAGTCGGTGCGTCTTATACGGCGAATACACCCCTATCGCGGTGGTCCCTGCGGCCATCAACGGCCGGGACCCACGGCTAATACAGGACATCACCGATCGCGGTGATGCCCTGTATTAACCCTTCAGACGAGGCGATCAAAGCTGACCGCCGCGTCTGAAGGGAAAGTGACATTAACCCGGCTGTTCAGTCGGGCTGTTCGGGACCGCCGCGATTTCACCGCGGCGGTCCCGAACAGCTCGACTGAATAGCCGGGTTAGTGCTTACAGGACTCCGGGGGGGACCTTACCTGCCTGCTCGGTGTCTTCTCCGTTCAGGGATCCCCTGTATGCCGGCGCTCTCCTTCCTCGTCATCACGTCGTCACGTACGTGCGTAACGACGTGATGGCGGCGACGGAGAGCGAGGAAACCCGGCCGGCAGCAGAGACGTTCCGGAGCGACGGGGACACAGCGACAGCGATGGAGCGACATCCAGGGCAGCGGTGACGGGTCCGGAGCGGCGGGGACACGTGAGTATTACCTCCTATGCAGTGGTCTTCAATCTGCGGCCCTCCAGATGTTGCAAAACTACAACTCCCAGCATGCCCGGACAGCCAACGGCTGTCCGGGCATGCTGGGAGTTGTAGTTTTGCAACATCTGGAGGTCCGCAGGTTGAAGACCACTATTGGGTTCAAAATCTTTATTTTTTTAGATTTTGCCCCTAAAAATTGGGTGCGTCTTATACGCCGGTGCGTCCTATAGGACGAAAAATAAGGTATATAATATATGGTTTTCAGCTACATGCATGGTGGCATTGGGTGTATTTATTATTAGCATTGTTACATGGCAGAACTACAGACTGTGTCTGCTCTTACAGTGAACAATCTGTTCCGCTGTGATCATGTCAATGCCGCTCTGTGTAATCTAACCTAAATCTGACACAATGACATCATTCTCAGAACTGACCTTTGCTGGGAACTGGTGCAAATGGAGTGTATTATCCAGGGATTCTACAGTCAAGAAAGCTTTTAGGTGTCATAAACATTTCTGTGTACAAACTCCTGCAGGTCTGGCAGCACAAGGGATATTCTTTACTCGTGGTATTGGATGCATTAAAGAGAATATTAATTTTTAATTCTGATTGATTTACGGGGAGCAGCGGAATCCTGTCTCTTTAGCAGACGGCTGCAGTTTGTAAGTTGAAAATAGATCTTATACCAGATGTCTTTTGATATAAATATTCATTTCAGATTCTATATGCACCAACTTAATTCATACATTAAGAAAATATCATTAGGTCATTACGTGTGTTAAGTGGACAGTAAATTCAGGTTCAGCAGCCCAGGGGACACGGTAATGGAGTGTTCAGTGCACACAGTCTAATGGCAAAATAACAGGAGAGAAACAAACACATACAAAACCACAAGTCCCAAACAAGCTGAAAAAGAAAATGTATTTTTCTACGCTTGGTAGATAGACAAGATCTGTATTACATTTTTACTGTTTTCTATGTACGACAATTATTTGGGGGTTTCTAATGGTAACTAGGAATGCTATAGTTACTTTCCAGTTATATGGTTGGCATTATGGATAGAAAAAAACTGTTGCCACAACCTTCAATGGAACACCAGTTAAAGGAGTACTCCAGTATTGAAAAACCTATCCCCTATGCTAAGGATAGGGGATAAGTTTCAGATTGCGGGGGGGGGGTCCGATAACTGGGACCCCCTGTAATCTCCCATTAGGGGCCCTGGCTCTCCGGCCAGATAGTGTGTCGACACCGCACGAATTGGCGGCCAACATGCCCCCTCAATACAGCGCAATGGCAGAGCCGGAGATTGCCGATTGTATTGAGGGGGCTTGTCAGCCACCACTTCGTGCAGTGGTCGACACTCCCCCTTCCCTTGGACTGCCGGGGCCCCGTTAAGTAGATCGCAGGGGTCCCAGCGATAGGGGATACGTTTTTCAATACCGGAGTACTTCTTTAAAGAGATAGACACTGGCCAACAAGTTCTAATAATTTCATAATCTGGTGATCGTTGAACTGCATAGAAGTGCCATAGACCCATTATGACAATGCAGCCTGGTGTAATACTGTGGGAGAAACTTTTGCTTGGTATTTATAGATCTGGTGTTAGTTTTATTGCATTTAAAGTTCCATCATTTGTTTTTTTCTGGGAACGTTTTGCTCACATTTAGTTAAAGGGAATTCTGCTCAATGTGAAGACAGACGCCGAATGGATCAAACCAGGATAAAGATACATACAAAAACTTTAATGGACCAACATGCAACACTTTTTCCGGCTCACAGGTCGCTTTTTCAGTCCAGAAGAACCTCTAAAATAAAATATTATCCTTTACTTACACAATATTTAAAAACATGTACTATATGTTGTTAGGATTCGGCAGGCTGGATGTGGATCCTCTGTGTCAGCGAGGGATTGGCGTGGACCGTGTCGGTGGACCGGTTCTAGGTTGCTACTGGTATTCACCAGAGCCCGCCGCAAAGCGGGATGGTCTTGCTGCGGCGGTAGCAAACAGGCTCAACCTCGCTGACTGCTGAGAAGGCATGGGACAGAAGGACTAGACAGAGGCAAGGTCAGATGTAGCAGAAGGTCGGGGCAGGCGGCAAGGTTCGTAGTCAATGGAGATAGCAAGAGGTCAGGAACACAGTAATGGCAAACACAGTAAACGCTTTCTCTAGGCACAAGGGCAACAAGATCTGGCAAAGCAGGGAAGGGGAAGTGAGGTTATATAGGGAAGTGCACAGGGGGAAGCTAATTAGACTGATTGGGCCAGGCACCAATCATTGGTGCACTGGCCCTTTAAATCTCAGAGAGCTGGCGCGCACGCGCCCTAAGGAGCAGAGCCGCGAGCGCCAGGATGTGACAGCCGGGGACCGGGACAGGTGAGTGACTTGGGATGCGATTCGCGAGCAGGCGCGTCCCGCTATGCGAATCGCATCCCCGCCGGCAGTGTCAGTGCAGCGCTCCCGGTCAGCGGGTCTGACCGGGGCGCTGCAGAGAGAGGAACGCCGCGAGCGCTCCGGGGAGGAGCAGGGACCCGGAGCGCTCGGCGTAACATATGTGAGGCATCAGAACATACATGTTCTGGTGTGTCACTTCCGCCCTGATGAAGGATGAAAAATTAGGCAAGAGAAGATTAGATAGTTAGAGAACACACCCAAATCTATGTACTGGTATTTCACCTCACTGAACATTTTATGTCCTTCCCCGGGGGACAGCATAAAAGTCACCCCTAAATCTGTGCCATAAATTATCTGCTGCTTTTGAGATGGGATTTTTTCCTGAGCCTCACCCACTGTTGGATCCACTGCTGTGCATGAAGAACATCAGCACCCAATAATGCTACTGAAGATTTGCTTGTCTTATAAAACACGTCAGTTTACATTTTGCACCTGGGCTGATAAGCTTCCAGACAGCCCTCACAACATTGTCTTCAATCTTCAGCGTATAATAGTTAACAGCACAAAAAAGGCTAATCTGAATAATTCAGAACCATGTTAGCAGCTGCGGGCTGCCTCTATAATCCTTCCCATGTTTACTCAACTGAGCAACAGTCTTAATCTCCCAATTTTTGACTTGATTAAATTGGATTTATTTTTGGAAGGAGGGATGAGAAGGTACGATTCCATTATTTTATTTGGGGATTTGTTTTTACATTGTGCCCAATGTGGGATAAATGATGTTATTGTGCTGGATATTACAATTACAGTGCTGTGTCAGATGGAACTATGTTGTCATTTCTCTATTCTAGTGTTTGATGTGTCCCCCATATTCAAAAATGCTTTCTGCCCACAATAGTTAATTCCATTATTGTCAACCTCCTGTCAATATTCACCAGGCTGACTTCTATCAGCAACACAGAATTTTTACACAAAGCTTGGCACTTGTTGGATGTTCTGTGTACTGCAACATTTTCTCTAAAACTTAGAAATTAGTGTATATGAATGTCCCAAAGAGAGTCCCAAGAAACTCATCCCACCTGTCAGATACTGCATAGTTAGACATTTACAACCACATATACAGGCCATGAGCAGCTATGATTCTATGACGGATTTTTATTTTTGTGAGGAATGAGGATGATGATAAAAGAGTTGTGGAAAACTTAATGGGGATCACTCCAACCCCATGTTTTTTGTCTCACTTCTGCCGTGTGCATTGTAACTATACTGCGGCTTAGCCTATTACATGATTATTATGCTGTGACAGATCTTTGTACATTATTCCTGAATTGTGGAATTATTATAATAATTATAACTCCCTTGTTCTAACTTCACTAACATTATCCTTGGGCTATGATATCACTTTGTGGAGAAAATCCATGCTATAATACTGTACCATAACTATAATGAGTGCATGGCTAGAAAGTAAAGGAACATACCCCTGTTGATGTACTGGCATGTCACCTCATCCCGTTGCTCATTTCATGTCCTTCCTCAGGGGGCTCGCTGGGGAGGGATGCAAAATTGGGCAAGAAAAACTTGGTATGAGATGTTTATTCGAGTGTACTTGCAAAGAGGGTTCATTTTGTATTCTAGGTGCATTGGATAAATCAGAAAGAAATGAAAAGTGCAGGTGCTTTGATAAAAAAAAGGGCTACATCATTTTTATTACACCTCATACTCCTTAGAGTTAACCATAATGCTTGGGTCACACATAGTATTTTGGTCAGTATTTTTTTGTCAAAACCACAACTGAGAGAAAAACACTATAATGAAAAGATTTTCACCTTTTTCTGTGTTTTAGACATACTTCAAGTTTTGGCTAAAAAGACTTACCAAAATACTGACCAAAATACCATGTGTAGTGAGCTGTAACACACCTGTAATGTCAGTTTATCTGTATTTTGCATGTTTCTGCTTTGGGTCCTGTTCCCACATTATGTTTATGTCTGAACAGTTTCTGTGTTTATTCTCACTGGTTTGGGAAGAGTTAACCTTCCTGCCCTTCAGTACTGGGAAGGTATACAGTATAAGGCCTCTTAAAGGGGTACTCCGCCCCTAGACATCTTATCCCCTATCCAAAGGATAGGGGATAAGATGTCAGATCGCCGCGGTCCCGCTGCTGGGGACCCTCGAGATCGCCGCTGCGGCACCCCGCTGTCATTACTGCACAGAGCGAGTTCGCTCTGTGCGTAATGACGGGCGATACAGGGGACGGAGCAACGTGACGTCATGGCTCCGCCCCTCGTGACATCACGGCCTGCCCCCTTAATACAAGTCTATGTCCACAGACTCGTATTGAGGGGGGCGGGCTGTGACGTCACGAGGGGCAGGGCCGTGACGTAACAATGCTCCGGCCCCTGTACTACCCGTCATTACGTGCAGAGCGAACTCGCTCTGTGCAGTAATGACAGCAGGGTGCCGCAGCGGCAATCCCGGGGGTCCCCAGCAGCGGGACCGCGGCGATCTGACAATAGCTACACTTTCATCTTCCTTAAAGAATGTGTCACATGAAAAATGTAGGCCAATCTGCTGAAAGCATGTTATAGACCAGGAGGAGCTGAGCAAATTGATTCACAGACATGGCCGTAAATGTTGGCACCACTGAAATTTTTCAAGAAAATTAAGTATTTCTCACAGAAAAGGATTGCAGTAACACATGCTTTGCTATACACATGTTTATTCCCTTTGTGTTTATTGGAACTAAACCAAA
This sequence comes from Hyla sarda, assembly GCF_029499605.1. Classification (NCBI taxonomy): domain Eukaryota; kingdom Metazoa; phylum Chordata; class Amphibia; order Anura; family Hylidae; genus Hyla; species Hyla sarda. The sequence continues at coordinate 81,758,052 of NC_079190.1, forward strand.
AAAGGGAGGGAAAAAAGCTAATTTGACATAATGTCACACCAAAATGGGCTGGACAAAATGATTGGCACCCTTTCAAAATTGTGCATGAATAAAATTGTTTCAAGCTTGTGATGCTCCTTTAAACTCACCTGGGGAAAGTAACAGGTGTGGGCAATATAAAAATCACACCTGATAGCAGGTAAAAAGGAGAGAATTTCACTTAGTATTTGCATTGTTTGTCTGTGTGTACCACACTAAGCATGGACAACAGAAAGAGGAGAAGAGAACTGTCTGAGGACTTGAGAACCAAAATTGTGGAAAAATATCAAGGTTACAAGTCCATCTTCAGAGATCCAGATTTGCCTTTGTCCACAGTGCGCAACATTATCAAGAAGTTTGCAACTCATGGCACTGTAGCTAATCTCCCTGGGCGTGGACGGAAGAGAAAAATGATGAAAGGTGTTAACGCAGGATAGTCCGGATGGTGGATAAGCAGCCCCAAACAAGTTCCAAAGATATTCAAGCTGTCCGTCGACATTTAAATGAAATGAAACGCTATGGCAGGAGACCCAGGAGGACCCCACTGCTGACACAGAGACATAAAAAAGCAAGACTACATTTTGCCATAATGAACTTGAGTAAGCCAAAATCCTTCTGGGAAAATGTTTTGTGGACAGATGAGACCAAGATAGAGCTTTTTGGTAAAGCACATCATTCTACTGTTTACCGAAAAAGGAATGAGGATTACAAAGAAAAGAACACAGTACCTACAGTGAAATATGGTGGAGGTTCAATCATGTTTTGGGGTTGTTTTGCTGCCTCTGGCACTGGGTGCCTTGAATGTGTGCAAGGAATTATGATAGCATTATGAAACCAACGAATTTTGGGTCACACTGTACAGCCCAGTCTCAGAAAGCTGGGTTTGCGTCCGAGATCTTGGGTCTTCCAGCAGGACAATGACCCTAAACATACATCAAAAAGCACTCCGAAATGAATGGCAACAAAGCACTGGAGAGTTCTGAAGTGGCCAGCAATTAGTCCAGATCTAAATACCATTGAACACCTGTGGAGAGATCTTAAAATTGCTGTTGGGAAAAGGTGCCCTTCCAATAAGAGACCTGGAGCAAAGGAAGAGTGGTCCAACATTCCGGCTGAGAGGTGTAAGAAGCTTATTGATGGTTATAGGAAGTGACTGATTTCAGTTATTTTTTACAAAGGGTGTGCAACCAATCCCGTAGGCTTGCATTGAGGGGCGGAGCGTGAAGTCACACGGGGGCGGAGGCGTGACGTCACACGCCGCCCGCCCTGTAGTCGCCGGTAATCAGTCCCGGAGTGAACACGATCCGGGGACTGATTACAAACAGGGTTCCGCGTGCACGATCACGGGGGTCCCCAGCGGCGGGACTCCCGCGATCAGGCATCTTATCCCCTATCCTTTGGATAGGGGATAAAATGTCTAAGCACCGGAGTACCCCTTTAAGGGTGCCCATTTTTGGAGTTTGGTGTGACATTATTTTTGTTTAGTTCCATTTTTTTGTTTAGTTCCAATACACACAAAGGTAATAAACATGTATAGCAAAACATGTGTTACTACAATCCATTTATGTGACAAATACTTCATTTTCTTGAAACATTTCAGGGTTGCCAACATTTACGGTCATGACTGTATAGATTTTTTTGGGATGGTTCTATGATACTTTCTCATTGATACATATAAACCTTTGCAAAGTAATAAAGTATATAAAAGCTCTCTCTATATACATATTTATACTCAGCTGTCAATCAGAGTAGGACCGCCTACATGACTAATTAGGAAGAGCAGAGGATTACATAAATAAATGCCAAGTTCACGAGCCCCTTCCTCACCTTCCAAAGGGGAGATGGCACTTGTTTTTCCAAATTAATATCTCAGACATCGTTGAAGAGCCTACCTGATCTCTTACAGGAGACCGAGGTGACTACCTACTTACTCTTTCAATACGCACAACTCAGTCACTTTTACCTGTCTAACACTTCATCGTCCACTCACCAACTTTGAAAACCTCTGTGTTTCCTCGCATAAAATCAACCATAAAATCAGTGTCCTTTGCTCTCTCCTCATACATAAATTTACAACCGATCCGCTCCCATTCCGGTTAGGCTGGGAAAAAGAAATAGGACATCAGTTCAGGGGGGAGGACTGGACCAGGGCTCTGAATCGGTGCCACCACACCTCCATCTCTTGTAAAGCACAAGAAATCAACTATAAAGTTCTAACGAGATGGTACAGAGGGCCATCCTTACTCGCCAAATTCTATCCCGATTTTCCAGATACGTGCTGGAGATGTGGAGGTGTAGGTGGCACTATGCTTCATGTTTGGCTGACCTGCCCCCACTTATCTACATACTGGACTCATTTTACATCCTCTAGGGACTCTACGTCCATGCATCTTTCACTCGGAAACATATGTCCCCCAAGCCCTACAGCACGCCCGGTTTCCGGTGCGCCCTCTACCTAAACAGCCCATTTTTCACAAAAAGCCACCATGCCTCATTGCTTTGCCATGTTGTTCTGAAGCCCTCCTGACCCGCTGGGTAAGTCTAACAACCTCTTTCTTACGAACCGAGTAGTCTTCCTCGTTCCCATTCCCCTCTGTCCCTTTGGAACCCTTTCCTGTCTCTTCTTCCTCCTTCTTTCTGTCCTCATCTCCTCTTCTTCCCATATGTTGCTTACACCAACTACATTGCTGTTGATTGTACCTACCCTGATCACATAGAAGCTCGGACCATGTACCTTGAGTTGACTAGTTGATGTTTGAATTGTCATGTCTTTAACTATTCACTTTAATGTATTCAACATCCTGTCTTGTTACTGAATACCTGACTTTATATAGTGATGGTACGCATCATATGTGTGTACCCTATCGACAACCGCGTTTCTTACGATGCCTGTTTATTGATGGTGTTTTTGTACTTTACTTGAACTTTGTACTTTTAATAAAATGTTAATATTAAAAAAAAAAAATGAAAAAATGAAAAAATAAAAAAAATAAATGCCAAGTTAACCCAGAACTTTTCCCACAAATCTGCTCAGTTCCTCCTGGTCTATAACGTGAAGCCAGTAGATTGGACTACCGTATGTTATCATTTGATAAGTTTCCCTGCATGATATGGTAACCAATCCAGACATCTGGAGCCTTTGATTTTTTCCACTTAGTTTATAAAGTATACCCCCTTCCCCTTGCTTGGGTACATTTCTTGTCCCATAAGTGATTATGGTATTTTGTTGAAAATTATCTTTATACATTACTGTTACTACACGGTGTTGCAATTATTAGTTAAGATGTATTTTTATGGATTAATTTTACAATTGAACAACTACAGTGCTCCTTAAAATCCTAAATATTAACCCCTTAAGGACGCAGCCCTTTTTCACCTTAAGGACTGAGCCCTTTTTCGCAATTATGACCACCGTCACTTTACAAATTAATAACGCGAAAACGCTTTTACCGAATATTCTGATTCTGAGATTGTTTTTTCGTGACATATTCTTCTTTATTTTGGTGGTAAATTTTCGGTGTTAATTGCATCCTTTTTTGGTGAGAAATCCCAAAATTTCATGAAAATTTTGAAAATTTTGCATTTTTCTAACTTTGAAGCTCTCTAATTGTAAGGAAAATGGATATTCCAAATAAATTTTATTTTTCTTCACAAACACAATATGTCCACTTTATGTTGGCATCATAAAATGGACATACTTTTGCTTTTTGAAAAAATTAGAGGGCTTCAAAGTAGAGCAGCAATTTTCAAAAATGTCATGAAAATTGCTAAATCTGAAGGGACAGATGTTACAGAACTACAACTCCCAGCATGCCTGGGCAGTCGAGGCATGCTGAGAGTTGTAGTTTGGCAACATCTGGAGGGCTACTGTTTGGGCACCACTGTAACAGTGGTCTCCAAACTGTGACCCTCCAGATGTTGCAAAACTACAACTCCCAGCATGCCCAGACAGCCTTTGGCTCTCTGGGCATGCTGGGAGTTGCAGATTGGCCCCCCTAGTGGTTGCCACAGTAAAGATCGATTTACTTTCACTTTCAATTCCCCCCCCCCCCCCCCACTGTCGATTCCCTACCTGATCAGGATCCTGCAGGCTCCAGCGAAGATCCCAGGTCCCCAGGCATCTTCTCCTGCAGGTACGGCCTCCATCTTCTTTCCAGAGCACCTCGACATCCAGGGAGCGGGCAGAACGGGGGGTTGCCATGAGTAATGGCAGGGGATAGGAGTAGATCGCAGCTTTGCGACTTCACTCCTATACTTTAGGCTGATCGGGGCTGTTGCTGACAACTCCGATCAGCCCTATTTTCCGGGTGATCGGGTCACCAGAGACCCGATCAGCCCGGAATTGGAGAAAATCGTATGTCTGAATTGACATGCGATTTTCTCCGATCGCCGACATGGGGGGGGTCTCAGGACCCCCCTGGTCGATGTGCCAGGGTGCCTGCTGAATGATTTCAGCAGGCATCCGGCTACGGTCCCCAACCGGCTAGCGGTGAGGACCGGATTTCCAGCGGGCGTATGGATACGCCCTCGGTCCTTAAGGACTCGGAATGCAGGGCGTATCCATACGCCCTGTGTCCTGAAGAGGTTAAAGAAAGTATAAGTGAGGTTTTGGTTTTCTTCTGAGAATATCTACGTGTGAACAATTATTGGGCAATGTTGAGAGTGCGGAATTATTATGCAACTAAATGAAAACAAAATTTTCCCATCTTACTTGTTTTTTTCATCTGTAAAAGTGACTAACAAACAAACAACTCAAATTTACAAATAAACCTTTTGTGGAAAAAAAAACAGTGACCTATATAGCCACCCTTCTTCTTGCTTCCATTTATGGAGTCTATTGAACTTTTTTTGCAGAAGCAACCACAGCCTCCCAGACACTGTTCAGAAAGGTTACTGTTTTTCTTTACTGTAAATCTCCCATTTAAGAAGGTCCCACAAGTTCTCATTAGGGTTTAGGTCAATTGGGCACTGTCATTAAAGCAAATTTTTGCCATTGCACTCCTTATGGTAAATAAAAAATATTTCTAATTTACTTTGTTTAAAAAATTACGTTTTCTATGTTTTATTTGTGTTTAAAAAAGCTGCCACTAGGTGTCTCCCAACTTGTCCAGAGGAAATTTCCACCTATCTTTTGCACAGATTTTGGACTCCTGCTGGCCTGGCAGAAGTCCAAAATCAGGAAATGCAGTCTGGAGTGCTGAGAGGGGGTGCAGCCTCAGCCAATCATAGCTCATCTCACACTGTGTGTAGCAGAGTGAGGGAGGAAGTTCTCCCCTATATGGTTTCAGATGATGTCACGCCTGTTGGGGAATGTCCCTTACCAGTCTGTGAATATGACTGAGACTGAGCAGAAAATACAGAGGAATATTAAGGCAGACAACTAAAACAATAAGAAAAATAAAGGTTTATCATAATGGGGGTAGTGAACTGGGAGGATAAAAATTTTTTACAAGATCATGACAGGTACTCTTTAAGGCCTTCATTGTCTAGCCACGCAGTGGAGTACTTCGATGCATGTGATGGAGCATTGTCCTGCATATGATCATGGTCTTCTTGAAAGATGCAGACTTTTCCTGTACCACTACTTGAAAAAAGTATATTCTAAAAAGTGGCAGTAGGTTTGGGAGTTGATTTTGAGTCTATCGTTAATCTGAAAAGGTCCAAAAAGCAAATTTTTGACAATACCAGCCCATACCAATACCCCACCTCCATATTGCTGGTATTGAGTCAATATGGAGCTCTGTGACTGATCCAGCCACAAGCCCATCTATTTGGACTGTCAAGAGTCAATCTTATCTCATCAATCCATAAAACCTTCAGATATTTCTTGGTCAAGTCTTGACTCAACTTATGTAACTTATGTGTCTTACCTTGGCCATGTATCTGAGCACTGGACACCTTGTACTTCTGGCCACTGCTGGTAGGTTGCAGTTCTGGAATATGACAGCGATGGGGAGTAATGGGTTTCTGGTAGGTTCCCATTTGATTCTTTGTAAATGTTTGGCTGTTACTTTGTATCTCTTTTGTTTATCAACATATTTCTTGCGATACCATTAACTATTTGCAACAAAACGTTTGATGCTTCTGTGATCATGCCCACAATATCATGGCAATTTCAAGAGTTCTGCATCCCTCTGAAAGACTTTTTACAATTTTTGGCTTTTTAGAGTGAGTTAAATCTTTTTTTTTTGTCCCAATAATTATGCACACTTTAATATAGGGTGTTCATCTCCTTAGGCCGCACCCTGCCTCATTTCACAGCACCTGATATGTTTAAATCCAATAAGCATTTAAGTTAATAAAGCTTGGAGTTGGAAAATATGCATAAAATGATAATATGGCCAAAATCCTCCCTTGCCTAATAATTGTGCACACGGTGTATGCTTTTCCTCATGTAAAGGCTAGTAATAATACATACATTTAGTTCAATGGAACAAAAATTGCATGTGATTCATTGCCTTGTGAATGGAAGATTCAGTAGCGCCTCCAGCAACTAAACCACTAGTCTCTGAGAGTGGCATCACATGCGGAGCAAAAAAAATAAAAAATAATAATACTCTATGCCAGGGGCTGTGCTTTTGTAGAGTAAGAATAAAAGCAGCACAATCTATTTTATGTATCTGGCTGTAGAGGGAAAGGCTTTTCTGCTTGTTGCCATAAGACGTTAATACAATTATTTGGCGCTTAGACATCCATAGATCTATCATTTCAACCACATTGTATCAACGAGAGGTGGACCTGAAATGAGAAAGAAATGGAAGGAGGAGTAAATGGAAGAGAGGGAGGGAAGGAGAGGGTCTGGGTGATGGAAAGAGAGACGGAATGCTATGTACACAGCGAGGCAGATCAACAGAGGATGAAAGTCTCCCTCTGTAAAGAGAGAATTTGAGAGTGCAGCTTTGGGCTATCTATGCCCCTTCTATGTCTTTTTCTGATTCCAGTGCCACATTTCTTCTGAATGAGGTAACCATTTGCTTTTTCTTCACTGCCTTGAAGGGAAGGTTGGGGTTGATGTGTGTGGGGGCTAAAAGGGGAATCTATCTGTGGTACACAGATCTCTTTTCGGGATGTGCACTGAGCCATATCATGCATTGTGCTTTTAAAAAAAAAGGTTTTTCCATCTTGAGCTTAATAAAGGAAAATTCAACAAGACAGGGTAAACAATGTCTAGGAAAGGCTAAAATAAAAGAGTATTCAGAAAAAGCATTCCGTATGGAAACATTACCCTCAGCAAACAGATCATTAGCTTTGCTTAGTAACCTTGATGGGGGTTCACATTAATGTAGGAGCATCGGAAGAAAATGGAAACAAGTAAATTGTATCTAGCGGGATGTGAAATGTAAAGCAACTCTTTGTGTCATGAACGCTACTGAGGTTATAATGATGCTGTTCCGGGTATATGAAGTATAAAGCTCTCAGATGTATGACATATCCACAGTAATGCACTATATATATATATGAAACCTTTCCAAAAGACCACCTCTTTGAGAAGACCACACCTTTATCAAGACCGTATTTTGTGTGACAGATTTTCAGTTCACCATACATGATGCACTGTGGCCATTTTCTTTGAGAAGACCACCCCCATAGAAGACAACTTTTCAGTGCAATTTCGGGTTGTCTTCTCAAAGAGGTTTCATTGTATAATGATCTATGCATACTGTAGATAAGGGAAAACACACATAAACGATAATGGTGAGGGACAGATAAGACCAAATTAACTGGGTTTACTAGTAAGGATTGACAGGGAGAGATATGGAAAAATAATCAGGCATAACTGACTCTGGAAGAGCAGGGACTGAAACAGTACAGAGCAATGCTGGGGGATGGCCTTATCTGGTAAATGGTTAATTTATTAGCTTTGATGATGGGCAGATGATCAGCCGGAGGATTTTGGGTGCTATATAATTAACATGCCATCTTTCATGGTCCACCAGCTGCCTTTTTAATGTCTGATATTTACACTTTCCTTTACCTTCTTCCATTGATATGACAGCAGACCAGCATCATGGCGTCTTGCTCAGCTGATAACTGGAAATGTGTCGCTGCTAAATGAAAACACAAATTTATCTATTTTGTTATCATAATCTGCCAACTAGAATTACAAGGCCATAGGTGCAAAATCATTATACTACGTATGGGTTTGACACGGTTTCTAATTGGGAGCTTAAGTAACTCATACTTGTTAGTTACATGTTATAGTAGTTTAATATTAGTAGTACTGGTAAATCTTGTAAATATGGCTACTGATGTCTATACCGCGATTCGTTGATCGTAAAAAAGAAAGTGCCTTGATGGTATCTAGGTTGTGGGCACCACCGTGGCATGGGTGAAATTTTCTACTGTAATGTAGGATGAGAAAATGTCAAAACCTACCGAACAGAACCAAAACTCTATTGATCCAAGGAGAATCACCTTTGTGACTGGACAATGATTTCACACTTGCAAATGTTATAAAAGCGACACATCCATCAAGTTTAACCTCCCTAAGATCTTGCAGAGAAAGGCAAAAACAAACACTCCAGGGCATTTTTTTTGTTACAATTTTTCTTTACCAGACAAAATCCTCATGACCTCACAAGGGCAGTCAAATCAATTCCCTTCACACCATCCATTGGTACTCTAGGGTTACCAATTTATTGGAAAAGTATTTTTAGGTAAGCTACTGTGGTTACTGCACATCATAGGACATTCATAAGATCTGAAATAATTCTACTAAGTTTTGAAATCGACCATCTTACCAATCTACCGAATTAGCAAGAATTTTAAATTAGAATATATGCCATTTACATCAATGTAAAAATGTAAAGGGGTACTCCGGCACTTAGACATCTTATCCCCTATCCAAAGGATAGGGGATAAGATGCCTGATTACGGGGGTCCCGCCGCTGGGGACTCCCGTGATCTTGCACGCCGCAACCCGTTAAAATCAGTCCCCAGAGCGTGTTCGCTCCGGGTCTGATTACTGTCGATCACGGAGCCGGAGCGTTGTGACGTCAAACCTCCACCCTGTGTGACATCATGCTCCGCCCCCCTCAATGCAAGCGGAGCGGAGCATGATGTCACACAGGGTGGAGCCTTGACGTCACAACGCTCCGGCCCCGTGATCGACAGTAATCAGACCCGGAGCGAACACGCTCCGGGGACTGATTTTAACGGGGTGCGGCGTGCAAGATCACAGGGGTCCCCAGCGGCGGGACCCCCGCGATCAGGCATCTTATCCCCTATCCTTTGGATAGGGGATAAGATGTCTAAGCGCCAGAGTACCCCTTTAACTGCAACACAACTATTTTTTTTTGTGTTATTTATTAGTTTATTCAGTTCTTATTATAGCTGTTCTAGGAATTGGTTCTGTGGAACAGCTGGAATAGAGACTCTCACTTACCAACCTCTTCCTTGCTAAATGGCACTTCCTATGTATATCAATGTCACATGATCTAATGTATCAATCATTGATGACATGATGTCATTACCATAATGATGTGGCAGTCACATGGCATTATCAATGGGGCATTTCTGTTGTACTAAAGTGTACCTATCTTTGCAATCCAGCACTCGAGAAACTATATTTAACATGTTTTACATGGCTGTCAATGATAGTGGTTGTGGTTGTACCTGGTATAGAACATTTGAACATTAAATGTTGATCATTTGAAGTTTACCAATTTAGTGACACAAATATGCATCCTTTAAAGCTTTTCATGAGAGGCAATGGCTATATTCATTGATTAAATGAATTACCACCATGTCCTTTCATCATAACTTATGAACTACGTATATTATTGGTGTAGCCATGAAATGCTTACAAGTCAATAATCTTTGAAGCCATAAGAGTGACAAAAGGCTAAATCTGTATAAATGGATAGGATATGTCATAAATATCTCATAGGTATGAGTCCTACCTTTGGCACTTCTACCTATGTAAAGAATAGAATGGTTAGGAAGCTGAGCAATGTTCCAAAAAACACTGTTGATAACATGTTTTCTTCTGCAGTTTTCTATGAAGTCATTGGTTGGGTGAATTTTACAGGTAAAAATGTAAAATAAATGTTCTTCACTTGTATAAATCATGTGACTAATTATTGCATCACATTCAGTTTTAACTGCACATCAATATTACATGTAAACACATTTACTAATGTGAGGTACATGATGTGGTTACTTGTTATTAAATTCACCCTTTAGTGACCAATGAAATTGTACAGGTTTATACGACAAGCAGGTAACCACCTGGCATGGGTCTCTCATGCTGGGTATCATGGCAGCCAGGCTTATGCCAGCCAGGCTACCGTGCTAACTGCCACGAATGGAGAAACCTATAATACTGCAGTGGTCAAATGGCATATAAGGGGTTTCTGTGGTATCTGTCACCCCATCAGAACCCCCGGTGCCAGGTCTGCCATGTGTGCCTACTCAGCCTGGCCTCCAGCATGACCCAGTCAGGTGTAATACACTGCAGTACAATAGTAGTGCATTATATTATAGAAGTGATCAGCAAATCACTTGTCAAAGTCCCCCTGTAGGAGAAATATAAAGTAAAAAACATAAGGTTTATTTAAATATAATAAATCCCCAAATAAACATAAATGAAAATATTAAAAAATAAAAGACGACAACACATATTTGGTATTAACACGTCTGTAACAAACCCAAACTTTAAAACGATCCCCTCATTTATCTTAAAGGAAAACTGTCAGCCAGTTCACCCACACTAAACCCAATAAACTGGGTGATAGTGTGGGTGAACTGGAGTCCATAAAGAGTTCACTTACTTTAGTGTGTGCCCTGGCCGCTGAGTTCTCCCCCGCTAAAGTTCAGTTTGTCCTCTCTGCAGTAGTGTTTTGAAGTTGGTTCCCCCCCCCCGGGGTCCATATCTCTTTGGGTCCTGGAAGAAGGGGCCTAAGCCCGCCGCCGTGGTTTACATATTCATTTTCTTCAACTCCACTTCCTAGTGATGTGGAGTCACATGCCCCTGGAACGCAGAGCTCTGTCTGCAGCGCGCATGTGCCTGAAGTTTTTATGCAGCTCTCACGTCCTGATGACATGAGAGCTGAGCGTCTGGAGAGCTCTCTCCGCAGTGTAACTGTGCATGCGCTGGGCCCTCGCTACAGAAGTCAGGAGTAGTGAGGAACCGGCGCATGCGCAGTTACACTGCGCCGAGCGCTCTCGGGATGCTCATCTCTCATCTCATCAGGACGTGAGAGCTGCATAAAAACTTCAGGCACATGCGCTCTGCAGACAGAGCACTGCGCTCCGGAGGCATGTGACTCCACGTCACTAGGACGTGGAGTTGAAGAAAATGAATATGCAAACCACGGGGGTGGGCTAAGACCCCTTCCTCCTTATCCAAAGAGATATGGATGCCGGGGGACCGCCTTCAAAGCGCTACTGCAGAGACAACAGACGGAACTTTAGTGGGGGAGGACTCAGCAGCCAGGGCACACACTAAAGTAAGAGAACGCTTTGTGGACTCCAGTTCACACACACCATTATATTGGGTTTAGTGTGGGTGAACTGGCTGACAGTTTTCCTTTAAATTTTAAAACTGTTTAAAATGCCAAAATTGTTGTGTTTTGCTAAACCACCTCCCAAAAAAAGTGGTTATATGTACCTGAAAATGCTACCAGTTAAAAGTAATGGTTTTCCAGCTAAAAAAAGAGCCCTCACACAGTCCTACAGTTCTTTTCTGTTTTTTTCTCTTTTTGGTTTGTCTTTATATGTCTTGCAATACATATGTTGTTTTTTGCAAGTTGAATGCATACATTCCATTTGTAACTTGTGATAAAAATCTTAATAAATCTATATATATAAAACTCAATGGCCCTCATTTACTAAGAGTGTTGTGTAGGTTTCTTTGTGGGTTTTAATTCCCTACAATTTATTTTCCACGGTATTTACTAAGGTTTCCCTACATTTTCCACTTTTCCCTACACTTTCCTTTTTTTCTTTTTTTACACATGCTCTGATCTGTCTGGTTTTCCTCAGCTCAAAATCCACCACATTTTATGTGGAAACCTTAGTAAATATGTTGGGTTTTTGTGAAAATGTCGGGAAATGCCCCTTTTGGAGACCGCGCCCCCTTTCCCCGGCGACAACGCCCCTCGCATTCAGTTTTCTCAGCAAAATGGAGAGTTAGTCAGGTTTTTCCAATTCTGGCGCAAATTCTGGTGCACAATCTGGCACAGACAGAATTTCTGCCGCAATGCGACAGAATCTGGCGCACAACCCGACAAAACATGTCGGGTTTGCAATAGTAAATGAGGGCCAATGTGTGTGTGTGTGTGTGTGTATGTGTGTATGTATGTGTGTATGTATGTGTGTGTGTGTTCCAGTATCACGTCCTAAACGGCTAAAGATATTAACATGAAACTTGGCACACATGTTACTTATATGTCAACAAACATAGGATAGGTGATTTAACCCTTACTCAACCCCATTTGCCAGGGGCGAGGTTTTTATTTAAAGTCCCATGCAAATCAATGGGAAATGTATGTTCCAACATAACTTCCGTACGGCTGGAGATATTTCAATAGGAGGTCGAGATAGGACGACGGGATATGAGGTCGGGATAGGAGGTCGGGATAGGAGGTCGGGATAGGAGGTCGGGATAGGAGGTCGGAAAAGGAGGTCGAGATAGGAGGACAGGATAGGAGGTCAGGATAGGAGATCGGGATAGGAGGTCGGGATTGGAGGTCGGGATTGGAGGTCGGGATTGGAGGTCGGGATTGGAGGTCGGGATTGGAGGTCGGGATTGGAGGTCGGGATTGGAGGTCGAGATTGGAGGTCGAGATTGGAGGTCGAGATAGGAGGTCGAGATAGGAGGTCGAGATAGGAGGTTGAGATAGAAGGTAGGGATTACGCGGTAGCGATAGGTGGTCAAGATAGGAGGATGGGATAGGAGGTCGGGATAGGAGGCCGAGATAGGAGGACAGGATAGGAGGACGGGATAGGAGGTCGGGGTAGGAGGACGGGATATGGGGTTGGGCTATGACAACAATATATGAGGACGGGATATGAAGTCAAAAGCTTCCTTTGTTTATTTTCCTCCCCAACAAGGATTAGGAAGGAAAAATCGGGCAACGCCGAGTACTCAGCTAGTAAGAAATAAAAAATAACTATATAAAAAAAAATAAAGAGAAAAATAAAAACACGTTCTTGAAATCCACGAGTGATAAAATTTCCTGGCCCAGATTCTGTGCTACCTCGGCAACTGGCAGCGTAGATGCAGCCATCAGGGCTAGCTTAGCCAATGAAAAGACGGGAGTGCCAGGTCAATCAGCAGCATCGCCGGTGCTCACACCTTCCACTGGCAGGAGATTTAAACGGCAACTTCTATTCCCGGATGTCTATATGATGGTGGTTTCCCCCAGTAACCAATGTACCTTTTCTTGGATCCTGGCCATTGCCTCACTACCTGAACTTGTTTTCTGTCTGCTAATTTGGACTTCATTTACTCCCCTAATTTAACCCTTGCTTATTCTGTGCTCTAATTTTTGTCTCTGACGTGTCCGTGAGTTGCTGATGTGGCCTTTCTGAGCTCCCTGATGCCCCGTACCCTTAGTAAGGGGCCACATTACTAAGCATGGGCTTAGTAGTGCACAAACAGTTTTTAAGTAATTTTTTTGAATTGTCTGTGTAAATTGTTGATGGTGTATCTAGATTATATTCTTACTTTCTCTTATGACTAGGCCTCTCATGTGTAACATCACTTTTGCAAATTCTTGGTGAAAATACTTTGTTCATAAAACTGGATAAATGTTTCTTGGTGACAGGAAGTTATCTTTATTTGGGTACATCTTTTCTACCCAAGGTATCAGCATGGATCCTGCCAAGGTCCAAGAGGTGGTGGATTAGGTCCATCCTTCCTCTCCTAAAGCCCTACAGCGCTTTTTCTGCTTAACAATTATTATAGAAAATGTATTAAGAATTTCTCGGTCGTTGCTAAGCTTCCAACAGAAATGACAAGAAACAGGATGGGCATTCTCCATTGACAGCCTGAGGCAATTTTGGCATTTGAAGCTCCTAAAAAAAGGTGTTTTAGTGAAGCTCCTGTTCTAGTCCAAAATGATTAATCTAAGCCATGTGTAGTTGAGATGGATGCTTCATAGCTGGGAATAGGTGCAGTATTGCCTCAAGGTGCCCCTTTCCAAACACACCTTCAATCCTGTGGACTTTTCCTTAGGAAGATTTCCTCCACAGTGAGGAATTGTGACATTTAGAATTGGCATTGTGGAATCTGCAGTGAACCCTGATCTGGCTTCTGAGCAAAGGAGGAGTCAAGATGTGTGTGTCCTGTTAATGTACCAAAGGGGAGACTGTTTGTGCCTGAACTTTTTTTCTACTTGCTGATTTTTGAATTAACATACATCCTGGTTTGACCCTTGCCTGTTCTGATTCTTGTTTTAATTTTGCACTACATTGCCCTACTGGTTTTTGACTCTCTGGTGTATTCCTGCTTTTTCTCTATGGCATTTGATTTGGTTCCTGGCATGTCTGTGAGTTGATGACTTGGCCTGTCTGACCTCCCTGATGACCATGCACTTAGTAAGTATAGGGACCGATGCCTAGTTGGGGGCCACAGTTTAGGGGGGATTGTCCAGTGGTTTGGGGCAAGCTCAGGTTTGCACTACTCCCCACCTCTTGAAAAACCACGTATAAATACACAATTGTTTCTATTTTGCCAAAGTTGAGACTCAATTGAATTTTTTCCACCCATCACTCTGAAAAACTAGTTAATAAAAGTAATAATTAGTTATAAGATATATTCATTCTAAAATTCTGGTATTAAAATTAAAAAGTTGTTCTGCAAAAAACAAGCCTTTAATACATAAAAAAAATGATGTACCTTGGAATGCAACAATGGAAAAAAGTAAAAAGAAAAGCTGTTTGGCAATAAAGACCAAATTGACTTGATGATTAACTCCCTGTGCCTCGCATTAATAGTATACTACCTCATCAAGCACCTCACCAGAGGTGTAATATAAGGCTCCTGAGCCCTAGTACAAACTTAGTTCCAGTTGTGCCAGTTGTAATTTCAGCTTATTACATAGTTACAGCCCCATACAGCATAGGGGTCAACTGCAAGGTAAGTACACTGCACACTGAGCACAACTGCAAGCATGCATGGTTGTCTGTGTCTGGTCAGTGTGTGGCCAGTCTAGAACTTGTGAAACCACAAGGAAACATTGTCCATGCTTCTCCTCCCCTCTTTTGTAAGCCAAAGTGGCCATTGGCAGAGGAGACCAACTGTGGAGATGAGATGGTGGTACATGTACATTGATCCTGTGAATAAGCCAGGCTTAATGTTTTAGGATGCATTCATACACATCAGATCATCTGCGGATTTGACGTTGGGAATCTGCAATTGCAGATTTTACAAGGCAATCACTTTATTGACATACTAATCAAAAATACTTAAGAATTGCCTTGCAGGTCTGCAACTTCTAATCTGCAGAAAATTCAATGTGTCTGAATGCATCCTTCAGCTGGGAACATTTTCTCCCCCAATTTATAGTAATCTATAGACTACAAATAGGACAATGTCTACAGATTTTTAACAAAATTGTTCATAGGTAAAATTTCATGTTAACCATCTGTAAACCAGAGGTTGAGGTTCCCTCTTAGCCCTGTAACAACTGCTAGTCCCTGAGAACACCCACTGATAATATATTGTATATACCCAGTAGACTATGGCAGCTCAGTTTAAGGCTTAATAAAATATATTAATTTAATACATTGGTTAATCCTCCTTTTATTATTTTTAAAATTACAGAAGTCAAGGTTTTTGAGTATACATGTAAGATGCTTGAAAGATGGCAAATTTAGTTTCAGTGCCCAGGGCATCACCAACTGCAAATGTATCCCTGAGGCAACAAAAATAGTTCATGCAAATCCGGACAGATGGATTGTATACGGTATTCCCTATGTAAGCGAGCAGTTGTTTGTTTGTTTTGCTGTAACATTGGGACTTCTGACTATGACTCATTCGGGGATTTTTCTAGGCAACGTACACTAAAATATTTTTGTATGCTAGTTTAGGAAAGAAATCGATAGAATGGTTGTCATTTAGCTTTCCCATGCCAGAAATATGCATGTACAAAACATAGAACAATTAACTAAAACACCATCAACAACACTTAAATACTTAAATACTCCATTAAAAACACTTCAGGACAATTTCACATGGTAGTGTGTCCAAAACACAGAAGAGGTGTGTCCAAAACACAGAAGAGGTGTATCCAAAACACAGAAGGGGTGTGTCCAAAACACAGAAGAGGTGTATCCAAAACACAGAAGGGGTTTGGCTTACAAACAGGGCTGGACATTTCAGACTAAGCAGACCATTTTGTTCATGTGTGTGGCTTTGGGCCAAAAGTTAATCAGAGTTGGGACTAATAGGGTATATAACGGAAAAGGATATATATATATATATATATATTTTTTTTTTTTATATAGGAAAGGCCCCTGAACATTGTGAATAGCCCCCCCCCCCCTCACCCGTGTAGGTAGTTGCCTCCCCCCAGTGGGGTTAGTGCCTGTAGGTAGTAAGTATAGCCTGGTATACATAAAGAAGGTTGCGGCAACACTATTGGTCAAAAAAGGGAAGCTTTTAGCACACTTTTTGATCAAAATCTGTCCCCCTCCGCCACGTGGAGGTGGCCTCGCTTCGGATGGGACCCTAACATGCTCATTCTACTCACCTCTGCTGGGCATATGGCCTCTGACTGGGTGACATGCAGGATCCACTATCAATTAAAAAAACCTCCTGTGAACACGGAGGGGTGCACAGCAAAAGAAGGTGCCACTCCCCTTAACTTGCATAGCAAAAAAAAAATAATAACTGCAAAATTGCCAGCACAACTCCCTAATACCAGGTGAACGCTGCTGTGTCAAATACAAATTATACAAAAACAAGGTTCCAGCAGCACTCTAACTAGGTGACATGCAGGATCCACTATTAATTTAAAAAATATATAGCCCCCCACCCCCCTGTAGGCAGTAGCTCCCCTGTTGGCAGTAAGTAGCGCCCCTCCCCTGTAAGTACTAAATATAGCTCACCGCCTTGTAGGCAGTAGTCCCCCTGTAGGAGGTAAGTAGCCCCCCAAATAAGCAGTAAGTTTAGCAGTATAGCCCCCCGTTGGCAGTACCCCTCTGTAAGTAGAGCCCCCCACCCTGAAGGCAGTAGCTTCCCTGTAGGTAGTAAGTATAGCCCCCACCTGTAGGCATTAGCTCCTTGTAAGTAGTACATAGCGCCCCCTGTAGGTAGTAACCTCCCATATCACAGATGGGGATGATCCAGCGAGGTAAATTCATTGTAATCTTTATTTCCAAAAATCTTAAAAGCCAAACAGCAAAACAGTGCAAAAACAGACTTTAATGCCTACATGTTTGAGGTGCGACTGCGCCCTTAGTCTCTCAGTCATTGATGGCATTGAAGTCTGTTTTTGCACTGTTTGGCTTTTAACTTTTTTTTTTTGCATAAAGATAAAAATTTTAATGAATTTGTATATAGAGAGCTGACACCGGCACCACTGTCTGTCGTTAAGCACAGTTCATATAATATCGGACCTATTTGATGGCAGCAAAGGTCCTAGTGAATGGCTGTATGGCTTGTGTGTGAATGACTTCAGGTGGTGCTCACATTAATTAAAGGCAGTTCACATAGTGCAAAAATATTTCAAAGAGATTTGGAATAATGGAGCACTCACCCAGTTTGAAGTCTTACAAAAAGTGGTTTATTCCGACATAGGGATCACATCACACAATAGGAACAGAATAGACAAGGTGCGGGCATGAGGCAAGGGGAAGACATACAGGTGGAGGAGCAACAATTGTTTCACGCTGTGTAGTGCTTCATCGGGCTCCAAACCTACTTACAAATGCAAAACCCTGATGCAAAATACACAAACAGAAATACAGCAGTAACAAAAGTGGTCTTTAACAAAATGATGAAAAACTGTATCTTCAAATGAACCTTAACCCCTTAAGGACACATGTGTCCGCTCCCGATCTATAACGCGGGGCCACATAGTGGGTCGGGCCCGGCAGGGACCCGTGGCTAATAGCGCGCAGCATTGATCGCGGTGCCGCGCGCTATTAACCCTTTAGACGCGGTGTTCAAAGTTGAACGCCGCGTCTAAAGTGAAAGTATGCCGGTTAGCTCAGTGGACTGTTAGGGATGCTGCGATTTCGCCGCGTTTATCCCGAACAGCTTACAGGACAGCAGGAGGGTCCCTACCTGCCTCCTCGCTGTCCGATCGCCGAATGACTGCTCAGTGCCTGAGATCCAGGCATGAGGAGTCAAGCGGCAGAATCATGGATCACTGGTTTCCTATGAGAAACCAGTGATCAATGTGAAAGATCAGTGTGTGCAGTGTTATAGGTCCCTATGGGAGCTATAACACTGCAAAAAAAAAGTGGGAAAAAAAAGTGAATAAAGATCATTTAATCCCTTCTCTATAAAAAGTTTGAATCACCCCCCTTTTCCCATAAAAAAAAAAACACAGTGTAAATAAAAATAAAAATAAACATATATGGTATATATCGCCGCGTGTGGAAATGTCCGAATTATAAAAATATATGGTTAATTAAACTGCACGGTCAATGGCGTACGCGCAAAAAAATTCCAAAGTCCAAAATAGTGCATTTTTGGTCACTTTTTATATCATGAAAAAATGAATAAAAAGTCAATAAGTCCTATCAATGCAAAAATGGTACCGCTAAAAACTTCAGATCACATCGCAAAAAATGAGCCCTCATACCGCCCCATACGAGCAAAAATAAAAAAGTTATAGGGGTCAGAAGATGACAATTTTAAAAGTATTAATTTTTCTGCATGTAGTTATGATTTTTTCCAGAAGTACGACAAAATCAAACCTATATAAGTAGGGTATAATTTTAATTGTATGGACCTACAGAATAAAGATAAGGTGTCATTTTTACCGAAAAATGTACTACGTAGAAACGGAAGCCCCCAAAATTTACAAAACAGCGTTTTTTTTTTTCAATTTTGTCTCACAATTATTTTTTTTTTCCGTTATAGTGTGGTAGGAGTTCAGAGTTCAGATTTTGCTTAGGTACAGTTTGGAGAAGTCTGAAGTGAGTCTGTGAGGGGATTCTGAGGAGACCTCAAGTCTAATCCTGCAACCACACATCTGCTAAAGAATAAGCAAAGTACCCAGGTGAAAGTCAAGCCTAGCAGTAAGCACTCAAGTCTTGGGGATTCAATTCAAGTCAGTCAGGTCCAAGTCACTAAAATCAAGCGTGGGTTGCCATCCAGCATATCAGTCATACACAGCACAATCAACTATAAGTCCCAGCAAGCCGCTAAGTAGAGATGGGCAAATTTTTAAAAAATCTGATTCTGCCGATTTGCAGAATTTACAGAAAAATATTGGTTTGATCCAAATTTATTCATGGCGAATTTCTATAAAAAATGTCTATTTCTGGGCTACAGAGAGCCTCAAAGAGGTGTAAAACGCTTTGCCTTGCCGTAACACACGTAAGGAGTAGTGAAATAATACTGTTATTCAGTATGACATGTAGATTAAAGGCATCACTATTAGAATCACTGCCGCAGAGCAGCACAATGACAGAGTCTGGATGTGGCAGTAGCAAGACAAGACCATTAGGTGGCACAATGACAGAGCCTGGAGGTGGCAACAGCATGACGAGACCATAGGGCAGCACAATGACAGAGCCTGGAGGAGGCAGCAGCTTGAAGAGACCATATGGCAGCACAATGACAGAGCCTGGAGGTGGCAGCAGCATGAGGAGACCATAGGGCGGCACAATGACAGAGCCTGGAGGTGGCAGCAGCAGCATAAGGAGATCATATGGCAGCACAATGACAGAGCCTGGAGGTGGAAGCAGCACCATCAAGAGTCCTGAAAGTGACCCATTGACAGAGTGGGGCAGTGGCTGGCAATACCAGTACCAGCTGATGAAGTTGGGTGAAAGAAGGAGCACTTGGCATCAGATGTGTGGCATCAGGAGGGAGGCAGGTAGGCAGAAGAAACCGGTCTCTTTTGTCAAAGTGTTGGTGTGGCACCATGGATAATCTAGTCTGACGCATCAGGCATTGGTGGGTGGAAATCCTGGTTTATCCATGCCTGATTCATCTTGACAAAGGTCAGTCTCTCCACATTTTTGGTGAACAGGCGAGTTCTCCTTGGGGTTATTATGGCCCCCGCCGCACTAAACACCCGCTCTGATGCCACACTGCTGGCCGGGCAGGACAGATTTTCCAGGGCAAACTCTGCTAGTTGCGGCCACAAATCCAGTTTGGCTTCCCAGAAGTCCAGCAGATCTTCAATGCGGGTTGGCAGGGTCATGTCCAAGTATGCCACCACCTGCTGGTTCAGGTCCTGCTCAAGGTCTACCTGCTGCTGAAGAATGAAGAAAGCTACTCATCAGCAAATGTAGACTCAGGCTGCTGCTGATGGAGCTGGTACTGCTCCTGCCACCCTTCCCCCCCCCTCAGCAACAATGGCAGTGGAACGTGAGCGCGGAGGGCTCCCCCAGTCAGATCTGCGAGAGGATGGACGATGGCGCAGATAAACATTGGCCAACTGACTAAGTAGGATGTCTCTGTAGTAGGTCAGTTTGTCCTCCCTCTCAGTGGGTGTAAAAAAGGCCCCAATTTTATGCCGGTAGTGAGGGTCCAATAAGGCGGAGAACCAGAAGTCATCCCGCTGCTGAATGGTGACAATTTGGCAGTCAATACGCAAGCAAGTGAGCATGCTTCATGACATTTCTGCAAGGGGATCCATCTCCACTGCATACTGCCACAGTGTGTCTAGTTCCTCTGTCTTTTCTTCCTCCTCACCCTGTAGCTCCTCTGGCTGCTCCTGCTCCTCCTCCCCTGTCAGCTGAGTATAAAAACCATCCATTTCCCTACACATTGCCAGTGCTCCACTGTCCCCCTCCTTCTCCTCTTCCAATTGAGCCCCCACAAGGCTCATGTGGCCGTGAGATGTATGCGCCATGTCTCCAGTGCTCTGACCAGCCATTGATTCCACCATCTGTTGTAGGAAATGAAGCAGTGGAATGCCGCCGTTCATCCTGTAATCCTTGCGATTACATAAATAATGTGGCTTCCTCAAAGGCCCTGAGCAAACTGCAGGTGTCACGTATGAGCTGCCATAGGTTTACATCAAAGTTACACAGGGGAGTACCCCTATCCGCTTGGATAATCAAGTAATCGCTGATGGCCTTTCTCTGTTCGTATAGTCGGTCCAACATATGGAGGATGCAATTTCAACAGGTGAAAACATCACATATCAGACTATGTTGGGGGGATGCCATTCTGACGCTGCAGCTCAAGAAGGGTGTGCTTTGCGGTGTACGAGTGGATGAAGTGCATGTAAAGTTTCCTGGCCATTTTTAGGATATCTTGCAGATGGGTGGAAGACTTAAGGAACCGTTTGGCAACCAGATTGAACAAGTGTGCCGTGCAGTGTGCATGGCTAAGGCTTCCTTGACACAGCGCAGACAAGATGTTCTTCCCGTTGTCGGTCACCATGGTTCCCATTTCCAGTTTTCGGGGAGTAAGCCATGATTTGATTTCTTGACAAATCCCTTTGAGCAGTTCCTCCCCTGTGTGACTCCGTTCGTCAAGGCAAACCAGGTGAAGAACAGCGTGACACCGTCGTGCCCTGCACACTTGGTATGCTGAAGGGGTACTGAGACTTGTCCGTGCAGTGGAGGCTGAGGACATGGTGGAGAATGAGGAGGCAGAGTCGGACATTGTCGCAGGACCAATGGGGTGAGAGCATGGAGACGGAAGCGGCTTGACCTAGCCAAGTTGCTGGTGTGGCTGTGCAGGAACCACATTCACCCAGTGGGCCGTAAAGGACATTTATTGTCCCTGACCGTAGTTACAGCTCCACACGTCGGTGCTGCCATGCACTTTGGTACACACCAACAGGCTCAAGGACTGGCCCACCTTCTGTTCTACATATTTGTGCAGGGCTGGTACTGCTTTTTTCAATAAAAAAATGATGGCTTGGGACTCTCCACCTCGGCTCGGCACAAGCCATCAGTTCTTTGAAAAGAGCACCACTTGAAAAGGGAAGGACTGCAGCACCAGCAACTTGAAGAGTAGTGTTGAGCGGCATAGGCCATATTCCAAATTGCGAATATTCGCGAATATATGGACGAATATTCGTCATATATTCGCTAAATTCGCATATTCGTAATATTCTCGTTTTATTTTCGCATATGTGAAAATTCGCTTATGCGAAAATTAACATATGCGAAAATTATCATATACAAAAATTAGCATAAACAAAAATTCGCATATGCGAAAATTAGCATAAACAAATTTTCACATATGCGAAAATTCGCACGCCAGTCTACAGTAGTATTAGAGCCTTCTTTACATCACACTAGCTGGAAGAAGAGAGAGGGGTAATCACTGTGATGTGTACTGTGAAAAAAATAAAAATAAAATAAAAGAACGAATATTCGTAATTACGAATATATAGTGCTATATTCGCGAATATTCGCAAATTCGCGAATATACGATATTCGCAAATGAAATTTGCATTGCGAATATTCACGAGCAACACTTTTGGAGAGGAGCACATTCAGTTTCTGCGCAGTTGAATGAGTGGCTGCATACTGCTGTCTCTCAGAAATCGCTTCAATGATAGACTGCTGCTGAAATGACTGACAAGAAGTAGGAGGAGCAGGAGCATCTGGACCAAAAGAAGATGGGAATGACAGAAAACTCCCTTCAGCTGAGGTGGTGGAACCTTGGCTGGCTGAAACAGGGAGCGGTGTGCCACTGGGTGATGCATCGTTATCTTCAGTAGGCTGGATCACCTCATCGGAGTCACATCGGAGCCACGGTTCTCCCAGACCACTTTATGGTGACGCTGCATATGTTGACGCAGGGCCGTGGTGCCAACATTGGGACCCTGGCCACGCTTCACCTTCTGCCGACATACCTTGCATGTGGCCATGTTAACCTTCTCCGGATGCTTGACAAAAACTGCCACACCTCCAGGTAGCTGATTTTCCCCCCAACAGTCCGCACTGGCTGACATCTACTGATGCGGACTCTGGGCAGGTAGGCTGCCCCGAAGCAGGTGGTCTACCCCAGGCATGTTTGGCTCCAGACTTCCCACTGCTGCCACCCTGCTGACTCCCAACCATGCTACCAGCTTGCTCGCTCAGCTGCTGCCTCATGGGCAACCTGCCACCCTCTTCTCCTGATGATGATGATGCCCCTTCTGCACCCAGCTCCCAAGTGCGATCGGCTTCATCATCATTGAGTTTGGTCTGCAAGTCATTGATGTCATCCTCAAGTTCCTCAACGGTGTCTGTTTCAGGAGCCTGAATGCTCACAACACCACCTCCCACACCACTCTCCTCATCACTACTTGCCTGCCTAGCGGAGGAAGTAGCGGATGTCTCCTGCACATTTTGGCGGCTGGGCAGTAGCTGCTGACTGTCCTCTAGTTGATCTTCCTTGCTGTATAGTAGAGCTGAGCCCACAGCATACAATCCAAAGTGTAGACGAAGATGGGAGCACTCACCAGTACAGTAGAAAATCTTTTTTTTATTAAAGTGCAAACTCCCATGTAGTGCAGCCGGACCAGGATGCCAAACGGAATCAGCAGCATGGGTGACAGCTGTTGCGCGTGCGCAAGACATGCTTCAATGGACTTTCTATGCAATATTGGTACAGCACTCGTTTTCACATAGTTATTGCACCTGCACTTTAGGAGCTTACCTGTCTTTGCTTGTTGCATTGTGACAGTTTCATAGTGGAGTTTGCCATACAGGGGCTTTGTGCCTACCACTGTGACTTTTTCTTGACATATTTTCCACAGCATACAATACCTGTCTGCGTGAGGGAACAGCATAGGACAAAAGCAGTTGGAGGACAGGGATTGCTCCCGGGCCATGCCAACTGAGGGGAGAATTCTGTCTGCGCAAGAATTGAAAAACCCGACCAACTCTCCATTTTACTGAGAAAACCTGAAAAAGGGGCATGTCTGTCGGGGAAAGGGGGCAAGGTAACCGAAAAAGGGCGTGTTCCCGACATTTTCACAAAAACCCAACATGTTTAGTAAGGTTTCCACATGTGGTGGATTTGAGCTGAGGAAAACCAGACAGATCAGAGCATGTGTAAAAAAAAAAAAGTAAAATGTAGGGAAAAGTGAAAAATGTAGGAAAAGCTTATTAAATACCGTGGAAAAAAATTGTAGGGAATTAAAACCCACAAAGAAACTCCACTCAGTAAATCAGGGCCAATGTGTGTATATAGATCCCTGCTTTTACACTAACAGGCTATATACGCTTGAAACAGAAAAACATGTACAACAGCGGAGTGCGTATATATTTCACTTTTTTTTTTAGAGTAAGACGCCACAGTACGGTTGCACCAGAAAAAAGCGTAACAATCTAGTGCTTAAAGGGGTACTTTGGTGAAAAACTTTTTGTTTTAAATCAACTGGTGCCAGAAAGTTAAACAGATTTGTAAATTACTTCCATTAAAAAATCTTAATCCTTCCTGTACTTATTAGCTTCTGAATACTACAGTGGAAATTCTTTTCCGTTTGAAACACAGAGCTGTCTGCTTACATCATGAGCACAGTGCTCTCTGCTGACATCTCTGTCCATTTTTAGGAACTGTCCAGGGTAAAAAGAAATCCCCATAGCAAACATATGCTGTTCTGGACAGTTCATAAAACGGACAGAGATGTCAGCAGAGAGCACTGTGCTCGTGATGTCAGCAGACAGTTCTGTGTTTCAAAAAGAAAAGAATTTCCGCTGTAGTATTCAGCAGCTAATAAGTACAGGAAGGATTAAGATTTTTTAATAGAAGTAATTTACAAATCTGTTTAACTTTCTGGCACCAGTTGATTTAAAAAAAATAAATAAAATTTCACCGGAGTACCCCTTTAAGTCTTTTACACTTACTGCCCCCTATTAGCTTTAACCAGAAAAAAAAATTAGAACTGCAGAGTGCGTATATATTTCACTTTTTCTAGAGTAATACGCCCCAGTACGGTTGCACCAGAAATAAGCGTAACAAACTAGTCCATAAGTCTTTTACTGCTTTTAACCCCTTAAGGACTCAGGGTTTTTCAGTTTTTGCACTTTCGTTTTTTACTCCTTACCTTTTAAAATTCATAACCCTTTCAATTTTCCACCTAAAAATCCATATTATGGCTTATTTTTTGCGTCACCAATTCTACTTAGTAGTGACATTAGTCATTTTACCCAAAAATTCACGGTGAAACAGAAAGAAAAAATCATTGTCGAAGAAAAAACGCCATTTTGTAGTTTTGGGGGCTTCTGTTTCTACGCAGCGCATATTTTGGTAAAAATTACACCTTATCATTATTCTGTAGGTCCATACGGTTAAAATGATACCCTACTTATATAGGTTTGATTTTGTCGCACTTCTGGAAGAAATCATAACTACATGCAGGAAAATTTATACATTTAAAAATGTAATCTTCTGACCCCTATAACTTTTTTATTTTTCCACGTACACGGCGGTATGAGGACTCATTTTTTGCGCCGTGATCTGAAGTTTTTATCGGTATGATTTTAGTTTTGATCAGACTTTTTGATCACTTTTTATTCATTTTTTAATGGTATAAAAAGTGACCAAAATACGCTTTTTTGGACTTTGGAATTTTTTTGCGCGTACGCCATTGACTGTGCGGTTTAATTAACGATATATTTTTATAGTTCGGATATTTGCGCACGCGGCGATACCACATATGTTTATTTTTATTTACACGGTTTTATTTTTTATATGGGAAAAGGGGGGTGATTCAAACTTTTATTAGGGAAGGGGTTAAATGACCTTTATTAACACTTTTTTTAACTTTTTTTTTTGCAGTGTTATAGCTCCCATAGGGACCTATAACACTGCACACACTGATCTCTCATCCTGATCACAGGCGTGTATTAACACGCCTGTGATCAGTGTTATCGGCGCTTGACTGCTCCTGCCTGGATCTCAGGCACGGAGCAGTCATTCGTCGATCGGACACCGAGGAGGCAGGTAAGGTAACCAGAAAAAACTTAGAACTGCGGAGTGCATATATGTTTCACTTTCACTTTTAATACGCCCCAGTATGGTTGCAACAGAAAAAAGCGTACTCTCTCTCTCTCTGAACTGTCCCTGCCTGCACTATGGTTGCTTGCAGTCTTTGAATGGGGATTGCTCCCAATTCTGAGCTCAATTGGCTGATCTGTATTGTCAGGAACACTGATTAATGACCACACAGTGTCTGCTCTCTCTGCGGGCTTGAGGTGAATGGTTTCGCCGCTGTAAAGATCTGTATTGTCAGTAACGGTGATACACAGTCCCTGCTCTCTCAGCAAAATGGGAACTGCCCGTCTTCGGCAATGCCTGCTGAATATATAGGGCTGTAACATCACTGGGCTGGCTGGCTGCTGATAGGCTGCATGCCGCCACGTCCCACCTACCCACCTTCCCAGACTTCCTTGCCCCATGTCCTCACATGTTTAGCTGCCACACCACGCCCTGGCTTCACGAAAAGGTTAAGTGCACATTACCCTCACCCCACACCACAGAAGCATCTCAGAGATGATCAAGAGAAATGGGAGGAGCCAGAGCTACATGTCAAGTGTCATAGTAAGGGTCTGAATATTTATGTCCATGCAAAACCTAGTTTTTCCTTTTTAATACATTTGCAAACATTTCTAAAGTTCTGTTATCACTTTTCTGTTATCCATTACCTCAGTGTTCTGTAATCCAAAGCATTATGAAAACTAGGATGCCTCCAGCTGTTGTGAAACTATAACACCCAGCGTGCCCGGACAGCCACTGGCTGAGAAACACTGATGTAAACAAAGTTTCCCAACATCTCCCATCATGCCCTGACACTGTCCGGACATGGCAATACACAGTACAGAGCTGTATAGTCCGCTGGCGCACGTGCTTGAGATACAGAGCGTGACCGGTGACTCCACCTCACTAGGACATGGAGACGCAGAAGATGAATATGTAAATTGATGGGACGGGTGATGTGCCATATTATGTGTTTTGTTGTAGAATGTGTTAGCTGACTCAGCACTTTCCGGTGCTCGACTAACACAGCCCCATTGGCTGAATTGCGCACACCCGCCCCCTACCATTGGTGCCTGGGGGGGGGGGGGGGTGCGCTCTCTACAGCCCGATCCTCCACTATGGCAAAACACATAAGTTGGGCTGTGTTAGTCAAGCACTGGAAAGTACTGAGTCAGCTAACACATTCTATGGCAGCACACATAACATGGCACAACAGCAGTAATATAAGGCTACTTTCACACTGCCGTTGTGCCCAGACCAAAAATGGCCATTAGGCTCTCTTTCTTTTTGCCTTTAATGTCCGTTATTGGGAGGGGGCACAATGGGCGACAACGGGTCTCCATGGATTCCATTGACCATTATGGGGTCCATCGGGCGCTGTTGTTTTTTTTATTGGGAGAAAAAGACTTTGCATGCACTACTCCTTTCCTGACGTCCGCTGCCTGCCGGGTCACAACAGCAGTGTGAATGGGCTTAAAAAGACAGACAGAGGCAGGGGTGGCCAGCCAGCGGGGCCCTGTCTATAGTGCGCAATTAACTGAATATAGCAGTGGAACTTCTGCAGCCGATACCACAGGAACAACTGGACTCTGGAGTACTGGTCACCCACACTATAACTTAGTGTATTGGGTTTAGTGTGGGTGATCAGGATGACATTTTTCCTTTATATTTAAATTATATTATTAAAATATTTTAATTTAATTATATTTTATATCCACTGCTAAAAAAAAATAAAGGGAACACTTAAACAACACAATGTAACTCCAAGTCAATCACACTTGTCCACTCAGGAAGCAACACTGATTGACAATCAATTTCACATGCTGTTGTGCAAATGGAACAGAAAAAAGGTGGAAATCAAAGGCAATTAGCAAGACAACCCCAATAAAGGAGTGGTTCTTCAGATGGTGACCACAGACCACTTCTCAGTTCCGATGCTTCCTGGCTGATGTTTTGGTCACTTTTAAATGCTGGCGGTGCTTTCGCTCTAATGGTATCATGAGACTGAGTCTACAACCCACACAAGTGGCTCAGGTAGGGCAGTTCATCCAGGATGGCACATTAATGCGAGTTGTGGCAAGAAGGTTTGCTGTATCTGTCAGCCTACTGTCCAGAGCATGGAGGTGCTACCAGGAGACATGGAGGAGGCTGTAGGAGGACAACAACCCAGCAGCAGGACTGCTACCTCTGCCTTTGTGCAAGGAGGAACACTGCCAGAGCCCTGCAAAATGACCTCCAGCAGGTCACAAAGATGCATGTGTCCACTCAAATGGTCAGAAACAGACTCCATGAGGGTGGTAGGAGGGCCCAACATCCACAGGTGGGGGTTGTGCTTACAATCCAACACTGTGCAAATTCGCCACTGGCACCCTGTGCTCTTCACAGATGAAAGCAGGTTCACACTGAGCACATGTGACAGAGTCTGGAGACACCGTGGAGAATGTTATGCTGCCTGCAACATCCTCCAGCATGACCGATTTGGCGGTGGGTCAATAATGGTGCGGGGTGGCTTTTATTTGGGAGGCAGCACAGCCCTCCATGTGCTTGCCAGAGGTAGCCTGACTGCCATTAGGTACGGAGATGAGATCCTCAGACCCCTTGTCAGACCATATGCTGGTGCGGTTGGCCTTGGGTTCCTCCTAATGCAAGACAATGCTAGACCTCATGTGGCTGGAGTGTGTCAGCAGTTCATGCAAGAGGAAGGCATTGATGCTATGGACTGGCCCGCCTGTTTCCCAGACCTGAATCAGTTTGAGCACATCTGGGACATCATGTCTTGCTCCATCCACCACAGACTGTCCAGGAGTTGACAGATGCTTTAGTCCAGGTCTGGGGGACACCCCTCAGGAGACCATCCACCACTTCATCAGGAGCATGCCCAGGCATTGTAGGGAGGTCATCCGGGCACATGGAGGCCACACACACTACTGAGCCTAATTTTGACTTGTTTTAAGGACATTGCATCAAAGTTGGATCAGCCTGTAATGTGGTTTTCCATTTAGATTTTGAGTGTGACTCCATATCTCGACCTCCATGACTTGATAAATTTGATGTTATCTTAGTGTTCCCTTTATTTTTTGGTAGCTTCTGAACCCTGATGCAAAATCTGCAACAGGACCCCATTATAATACTGGTCTTATATGGGGCAGATATGATTTGGGGCCCCCTTTGGCACCAGGGCACTGGTGCAACTGCTACCTCTACACCCCCTATAGCGACTCCCCTGTCTCTAACCATTTAAATAAATGAGAAAAGCTCAATGTACCCCTTTAATGTAGGCAGACGAAATATGTAAGGAAATACTCTTCATAGTGATGGGTGTCACTGATAAGCGGCTTAATTTACTGGCTCCGCGACTGTGCAGCTGCACAGCAGTCATTTATGGCAGCCTTCAATTACATTTTATATCGTATTGTTGCTGCCAATACTTCATACAAATAAGTTGTCACTGGAAATTTTTACATTTGTGATTTGCAATCAGAATTTGCCTCATAAAATCGCTTCAGGAATAACCTAACTTCATGTGTTTGGCTCCTTCATTTTTCTATGTAAGGAAATCTGCTTAATCCTTTCAAGGGAACGCACCACAGTTATACTTTAGATCTGGTTTCAGCTAATGTCTGCACGACAAGGAGAAATGTCCAATATTTATTTATACCATATGGCATGTGTTCAGAAATAAGCCCTTCATTTGGACACAAGAAAATTATGGGGATATTTGCACCCTGAACATTTACGCAGGATATTTCATTTATTGGTCACACACATAGAAGGGGTGTCCTAAGGGGGGAATCCCCTCTAAGATGTCCGTATGCTTTAGGACTGGTCAGGCGATGTGCGGACGTACATCTTCTCAAAGATGGCAATGAATTCCACGCAAAGAATGAACATGTTTATTCTTTGGGCGGATGTCCATTTCGTCAGATGGATTCCGCAACAGAAATGCCACAGATCATAAAATTGGCCTTTATTTTTTCCGGTTTGGCCCTGGGCATAACTAAAAGTGGGGCCCCAAATGCTAAAATATTGTAACAACAATACAATCACAATCAGCCAATTCATGTAGAGTGGCATGCTAGGATTGTTGCTATTGTCTTAAATAATCAGGGGCACACGCCACAAGAAATATGTCCCCTCTAAAAAACACACAAAATATTTACATGCATAGTTATCAAATAATAACACTACAGTGGTGTGGAATTCATATCACCTAATGCCTGGGACATGTAGTTCTGAGCACTGGGCGGGTGCCTTTTTTCATGTTTAGCCCTGCTTCAGGCAAGCTACAGAGCCAGACAGAAGGCCAGTAGCACCTGCCAAACATATTTAGGGTACGTTCACACGGGCGGATTTTTTTGCGGGTTTCCCACTGCGTATTTGAAAGGGGACAGGCTCTTTGCGGTTGTCCGCAGCAGTTTTTCTGCTGCGTAATTTCTGCTGCGGAAAATCTGCCGCAAGCTCCATTGAAGTCAGTAGGGTCTGTGGCGGATTTTCTGTACCGGAAATTACACAGTGGAAAATCTGCTGTGGACAGCGGAGAAGAGCCCGCCCCCTTTCAAATACGCAGCGGGAAACACGCCAATAAA
Organism: Hyla sarda; assembly: GCF_029499605.1. Lineage (NCBI taxonomy): Eukaryota > Metazoa > Chordata > Amphibia > Anura > Hylidae > Hyla > Hyla sarda. Next base: position 81,788,721 of record NC_079190.1, read on the forward strand.
TCCGCCCGTGTGAACATACCCTTAGTGTATGTTCACACAGCGGAATGTTCATGCGGAATTCCGCAGGAATATTCTGGACGGACATTCGGCTGCCGCAGATTCCTATTGATTTCAATGGAATTCTGCTGCACTGTTCACATAGTGGAATTTCCGCGACAAAAACGTGTTTCTGCCATGGAAATCCCAATTCTGGGGTCCACAAAAAAAAAACAGCAAAATTTTGTGGATTTAGCTTGGAAATGCATTGCCGTTTATTTCCTAGTGGTCCTAGCGGATTATTCAAATGTCCGAAAAGTCTGCATGTGTTTTCCAGGCGACCATTCTGGACACCTGTCGAGCATGGAGTGATGCTCAACAGGTGTGGGGTTAATGTATTACATGTCCCATTTCTTTAAAGGGGTACTCTGGTGGAAAATATTTTTTTTTATAAATCAACTGGTGACAGAAAGTTAAACAGACTTGTAAATTACTTCAATTAAAAAATCTTAATCCTTCCAGTACTTATCAGCTGCTGTATGCTCCAGAAGAAGTTATTCCTATCTTGTGGATAGGTGATAACTCATTAGAGTGCAGTGAAACTTAAAGGGGTATTCCACTGGAAAAAAATGTTTTAAATAGTTAAACAGATTTGTAAATTACAAAATCTTAATTCTTTCAGTACTTATCAGCTGCTGTATAATACAGAGGAAGTTCTTTTCTTTTTGAATTTCCTTTCTGTCTGACCACAGTGCTCTCTCCTGACACCTCTGTCCATGTCAGGAATTTTCCAGAGCAGGAGAGGTTTTCTAAGGGAAATTGTTCCTGCTCTGGACAGTTCCTGGCATGGACAGAGGTTTCAGCAAAGAGCACCGTGGAAAGACAGAAAATAAATTAAAGGGATATTCCGAGATATAAGCTTTTATCCCCTATCCAGAGGATAGGGGATACAATGTCTGATCGTGGGGGGCCCGCCCCTTGACTTGACTGACTTGAATGGGACTGACTATACCCAATTGTAGCTTACTTGAAGACTTGTGGCCGCTGGACTGACTTGAGGCCTCCTATGGACTCCAGACACACTCTTGGACTTGACCTTGCTGCAACTCACTCAAAAGCAGAAAAAAAGAGAGCAGAGGATCCACCCAGGGCTTATATGGGGGAGACTCTGAGGGGTCCCATAGGTCACCCATAGGTCACACTCACATGACAACTCACATGACTAGTGGTGATCACATGTTAACATTTCTTAAACCAATAACACTCATATACATTTTACTGTATAACATATGGCAGAAAATATATATATATATATATATATATAACAGGACAGGTGTAGGGGGCCCAGGGGACACTGCAGGACCACACACATGTGCTTACAGCAGTGTTTGACAGTCAGACCCTGTAATGATAACAGAGAAGGCACAGCTGAAGGCAACACTGTAGGGTCAGTCATCAGCGGAACCGCAGCATAAAATACGCTGCGGATCCGTTCTGTGTGACCCTACCCTAAAAGAGTGTGTGCAAGGACCCAGCAGCAAAAGGCTTTAACTTACCTTCTGTCACGCCGAGCGCTCCGGGTCCCCGCTCCTCCCCGGAGCGCTCGCTACAATCTCGCTACTGCAGCGCTCCGGTCAGATCCACTGACCCGGTGCGCTGCGATACCGCCTCCAGCCGGGATGCGATTCGCGATGCGGGTGGCGCCCGCTCGCGATGCGCACCCCGGCTCCCGTACCTGACTCGCTCTCCGTCGGTCCTGTCCCGGCGCGCGCGGCCCCGCTCCCTAGGGCGCGCGCGCGCCGGGTCTCTGCGATTTAAAGGGCCACTGCGCCGCTGATTGGCGCAAGTGGTTCTAATTAGTGTGTTCACCTGTGCACTCCCTATGTATACCTCACTTCCCCTGCACTCCCTCACCGGATCTTGTTGCCATTGTGCCAGTGAAAGCGTTTCCTTGTGTGTTCCTAGCCTGTGTTCCAGACCTCCTGCCGTTGCCCCTGACTACGATCCTTGCTGCCTGCCCCGACCTTCTGCTACGTCCGACCTTGCTTCTGTCTTCTCCCTTGTACCGCGCCTATCTTCAGCAGTCAGAGAGGTTGAGCCGTTGCTAGTGGATACGACCTGGTCACTACCGCCGCAGCAAGACCATCCCGCTTTGCGGCGGGCTCTGGTGAAAACCAGTAGTGACTTAGAACCGGTCCACTAGCACGGTCTACGCCAATCCCTCTCTGGCACAGAGGATCCACCTCCTGCCAGCCGGCATTGTGACACCTTCCATCACTCCCCTGGGCCCGGCCGGGTTAGCAGAGCCACAGTGTAGCCATTACATTTCTGTTGGGTACCGATGAGATTGAAGCGTACCTGTCAGATCCCACAAAAAGAAAAAAAAACTGTTACATGTTACTCAGTTCCGATTATGTACATGAATTTTATGTATCTATCAATGATATTTCACTAAAAATAGCATATTACAGCTGCTCAATGTCTTTTCCATCTTGTGAAAGGGTGTTCTTCTTTTGCCTACATTGTGATGACTCCTGCCCCCTCCCTAATTCTGCTGACTCACTGCTCTGGGGAGCCTGGAAGCCCTGCTCTGTAACCCTTTCCTCTCTGGTTTTATGCTGTACACACACACACACACACACACACACACACACACACTATGATTATTGGATATCCTGTACTCTACCAAAGACAATGGGGGAGATTTATCAAAACCTGTCAGGAGGAAAAGTTGCCCAGTTGCCGATAGCAACCAATCAGATCGCTTCTTTAATTTTTAACAAGGCCTCTGTAAACTGAAAGTAGAGATTGGATTGGTTGCTATCGGCAACTAGGCAACTTTTCCTCTGGACAGTTTTTGATAAATCTCCCCCAATATGGTGAGTGTATAACTTACACCTTCCTTAATTAGTGCAAAGTTTAAGTGCTAAAAGTACAGTGTTTTGTTAAGCATACATTTTCTGTTCCTATGTCATTCATGTGTATCATCCTTTGGCAGTCCTGTAATGCTAGGACTTGTAGTTTTGGAATAGTTGGGGGTACAGTGTTTGGATAACTCTTTTTTGCATCAATGGATGTTTGGAGTTGTAGTTTTGCAACAGTTGGAGGCACATGATAAAACTCTGTGTTACAGCAGTATTCCTGCAGGCTGTGTTCTTCCTGCAGCCTTGTCCATCAGCCATCTCGTGTCCATGACCCTTGGACATACTCATTCTGCAGTGAGACTCAGCAGTGTCCCAGGAGGTATGGAGACCCCTAGTGGTTGGATTTTCAAAGGCAGTTTTCTTTAATAAAACATATATATATATATATATATATATATATATATATATATTATTTTTTTTTTTTAAAGAAGTATATTAGAAAAACTATTGTTTTGCCAAGACGTACAACATATAAAAAGTTTTTATATCTGACAGTGCCCATTTAATAATCACTTAATCACTTTGCAAATTCCTAAGGAAAAATCGGCAGCATTTCCTGTATGGCTGAATGTAACCTAAGAGGATATCATTAACAATCTACACCAGTGTTTCCCAGCCAATGTACCACCAGCTGTTGCAAAACTACCACTTTTAACATGTCTGGACAGCCAAAAACTGGAGGGAAACTGGTTGGGAAATCCTGATCTACAGTTATCCTTTTGGGAAAGTTTTCTTTTTAAATCTAAAAGTCTTAGAGACTCTTGTAAGATAAATGATACCACCATTGCCCTTCCCTTTACATTTTCCCTATGAATATCCAAGCAGTATCTGTATACAGTGGAAACTTCTGAGTCTGCTAAAAATCAAATGCATTATTGAATATTTCAGATGTTTTTTGACTGTATCTCTGTCTTTATCGAGCAGCAACGTTGCCTCTTCAAAGCCACCTGCCTTCCTATCGATGCTATTTCCATAAGAACGCTTTGTAATTCTGTCTCCTTATTTTATTAGCATTGCATACATTCTGCAGTTTGCTGCTCCTGACCATGGGGGAGATTTATCAAAACCTGTCCAGAGGAAACGTTGCTGAGTTGCCCATAGCAACCAATCAGATCGCTTCTTTCATTTTTCAGAGGCTTTTTCAAAAATGAAAGAAGCGATCTGATTGGTTGCTATGGGCAACTCAGCAACTTTTCCTCTGGACAGGTTTTGATAAATCTCCCCATTTATTCATATTTTGGTTGGGGGTTGGCTTAGACCCATCGCTGGGTACTTTTTGTTGTCAGTTCAACCATTTATGTATTTAGACAAGAATGTGTCTGTCCAAATGGTAAACTTTATATTGTAGGAGAAACAATATAGCTTAACTGAGTACAAATAGAGTATCCTGGGTCTTCTATTCATCATCAGCAGAGATGGTGAAGACAGTAGGTTTTAGAAAGGACATATTTTCCAGATACTCAGGAGTTAGGCTAGGGCTACACGGCCACTTTGGGCACAACATGGGGTCCTGCGGCCAAAGATCACTGGCCCAGATTTATCAAACTAAGACAAAAACTGATGAGATTTTCCTACAGCAATCGCAGCCACTTGCAGATCACAACAAAACCTTATTCCCTTACGTCCTAACCAGTAGCACAGATGGGGTATTCCACCCCCCGCGAACTGGTAGGACAGATGGAAGTTTTATTGAACCTAATTAAACAATCAGTAAGACACACCCACAACCCCCTGTATAAGTAAGAGGGTCATCCTCTGCCTCATTGTGTTTTTTTCTGTCCTCCCGGACAGTGGGACAGATGGTGACCCCCTTACTCCTGTTGGAGGGGGGGGGTTTCTCTTACTTGCAGTTCTGGGCTTAGTTTGCGAGCCCATCTGCTCCTATCCTCGGAGCCGCGACTCCAATCGCGGCCCCGGCCGGAAGTGCGTCAGCGGCGTCTGACGTCACTTCCTGTTTCTCTCTTTCGCTCCCGGCTCGGTTTTTTGCGCCGTTTTTGCCAATAATGCGGCGAAACCGAGCGAGGAGCCTCTTCTATAACCCTTTAACTAATAGGGTTTCTTTCCTCCTGTTTTTTGTAAGACAGGATTTCTCTTCTGCAACTCCGCCTTGTGGGCGGAGTCTTGTTTTGGCGCCAGCCAGGAGGATATTTAAACTCCCCCTAGGCTGCCATTCAGCCTCCTAGAGCGCAGAGCTGTTGGTACTTCCACAGTCCTGTCTTTTTGAGTCTTAGTAGTGCATCCTTGCGGATTCTACTGTTTCCCTATCTCTTACCTGGTCTCTTGCTGAGAACTTGGGTATTTTTATTATATTTTAGCTAGCCGCAATTTTTTCTTGCCGCTACATTATCTAATCACTCCTCTCATATTTACCTAGATATGTCGACCGAGGGCTCAGGGGTCGTGAAGGCTTGGCAAAAAGATCCGCCAAGCGCAAGCACCTCTCTTGCCATGACTGCAATACTCCCCTGGAGGATAATTATGAATTTTCCAGGTGCCCTCCTTGTAGGGCTAAGTCTCTACCTTCCCATCAGACTGAACCTACAGTCCAGGATATGTATGTGTGGGTCTCCTCTAACATGTCGGCTATGCAAGCCTCTATTGAGGAGCTGAAACACGTTGTCTCTCAGAAACGCGCCAGACCTTCTTCACCTCCCAGAATGGAGATGTCTGTGGATCAGGAGAGAGAAGATTCCAAGTCCTCCTCTTCGGATGAGGAGGTCACTGCATCTTATTTTTTTCCGCTGGAAAAGACCCAGCGTCTTCTGAGATCCATCCGGTCGGGGGACCAGGATGTTGATCCCGGGGAAGCCTCTACCTCCGCCTCTAAGGGACCTAGGGTCTTTAAAGCGGATGATACCCTTCTGTCCGTGCTTAGAACGGAATGGAAAAAAACAGAAAAGGGTCCGGTCTTAACTAAAAGATTTAAGACCATGTTTCCTATACAGGAATCTCAGCTTTCTTCCTGGGGCCCTGTCCCTAAGGTTGACATGGCAGTTGCCAAACTGTCCAAGAGGACAGTGGTCCCTGCCGAGGATGGGTCTTCCTTGCAGGATCCAATGGATCGGAAGGCTGACTGTGCCATGAGGCGCTCCTACTCCACTGCTTCTGCGTCTGCATCAGTGGCGATAGCTTGCTCTGAGGTAGCAAACTTTTTGAAGACCCGTCTTTCTAACATCCAGTCGGATTTGGACCAGGGGGTTCCTAGAGATGAAATTCTTTCATCCTTCAAGACGTCCAATCTGGCCGTTGATTTTTTGTGCGATGCTTCCACCCAGCATCTTAAATTGGCCTCCAAGTCTATGGCCCTGGCTTCCGCTGGACGACGTCCTCTATGGTTAAAACCTTGGAAGGTTGACAACTCTTCCAAGAACACCTTATGTGCTATGCCTTACGAACCCGGCATTCTTTTCGGAGCTGAGCTGTACCGCATTATGGAGGGACTTTCTGACAAGAAAGGCAAGTCCCTTCCTTATTCCTCCTTTCGTGGTCGAGGCCGGCGTTCTGGGGGCGGATCAGCCCCCCAGCCTAAGCCTCAGAGAGAATGGGGTAATCAACGCCGGGGCGGAAAACGCTCCCGTGGCTCCAAAGACAACAGAAAGCTCTGACTGCGGGCTTCTACGAAGCTCTGGGTTCCTTGCCGAGGTGACCTTTCCAGTTTCCCATCCTGCCCCCCAGATTCCAGTTGGTGGTCGTCTTCACCACTTTTCAAGCGCCTGGTCCCTCCACATTCAGGATCCTTGGGTCCTGAGATTAATCTCGGATGGTTATTCGATAGACCTCGAATCAATTCCCCCATCCAATCAAACAGGGGGCGCTAGAAACCTACATTCTGGAATACATCCAGAAGAATGCCTTAGAGGAAGTTCCTCTTTCAGAACGGGGGTCAGGAATTTATTCTCCAGTCTTCCTAGTTCCCAAGGTAACAGGAGACTGGCGGATGATTATAGATCTGAGATATCTCAATCAGTATGTGAAGCACAAACGCTTTCGTATGGAAACTATTCAATCTGTGGTCAACCTCATCTCGCCAGGGGATTACCTGGCTACTCTGGATCTAAAGGATGCTTCCCTTCATATTCCTATTCATCCGGTATCCAGAAAGTATCTAAGGATCGCAGTTCAGGTAGGGGGAGTTCTAAAACACCTCCAGTTTGTAGCCCTCCCGTTTGGAATTTCTTCGGCCCCACACACATTTACCAAAGTGGTGGTAGCGGTAGTCGCTGCTCTAAGGCTCCAGGGGCTCAGCATCGTTCCCTACCTAGACGATTGGCTCCTCAGAGCTCCTTCTTCTGCGATCCTGTCCCAACATCTGCAACTAGCAGTATCCTTCCTTCACCAGTTAGGGTGGATAGTCAATTGGGCCAAATCCAATTTCCTCCCTACTACCTCAGTGAGGTTTCTCGGCTTCATAGTCGACTCAATCTCCATGACACTCTACCTCTCTCCCGAGAGGAAATCTCGGGTGCAGGAATTGGCCCTTTTTCTCTCTGTACCCCGGAGAGTTTCCATTCGCACTCTCATGCGGATGTTGGGACTTATGTCCGCTACCGTGGTTGCGGTTCCTTGGGCTCTTTGGCATCTACGCCCTCTTCAATCAGAGGTGCTCGCCACTTGGAATCTCAGGCCCTCGGGCCTAAACAAGTGCCACTCCCTGTCTTATCGAGTCAGGTCCTCTCTCAGATGGTGGTCTCACCTCGAGGACGGCAAGTCAATGATCCAACCCCCTTGGATCATACTTACTACCGACGCGTCCCTTGTAGGTTGGGGAGCGCATCTCTTGGATCTGTTAGTGCGGGGATCTTGGTCTCCTCAGGAGAGAGGGTTAACCTCCAATCTCCTCGAGATTCGAGCCATCAGATTAGCACTCCTCCACTTTGCTTCTCTTCTTCAAGGGAAAGCAGTAAAGATCCAATCAGACAGCATGACGGCTGTATTGTACATCAACAAGCAGGGAGGCACTCGATCACAAAGCCTCCTCAGAGAGGTGGGTCTGATCTTGGATTGGGCAGAGAGGAACCTAATCCACCTGTCGGCAGTTCACATTCGGGGATCTCTCAATGTGATCGCCGACCGCCTGAGCAGAGGACTTTCAACTGGAGAATGGTCTCTCCATCCAGAGATGTTCAAACAAATAATACTCAGGTGGGGTATGCCAGAAATAGATCTTATGGCGACAAGGTTCAACACCAAAGTGGTGAGATTTTGTTCCCTGTACAGGGAAGACAACCCAGTAGCAATCGATGCTCTCTCAATCCCATGGAGGTTCAGGCTGGCCTACATCTTCCCTCCAATTTCCTTGATCCCAAGGGTATTGATGAAAATCAGGCAGGACCAAGCCTCTGTCATAGCCATAATTCCATTTTGGCCCAAGAGAGCTTGGTTTACCCAACTCTTGCAAATGAGTCGGGGACAATTCTGGAGGCTTCCCCCAGAGCAAGCACTAGTGTCGGGGGACACTCACAGCTGCTCAAATCTTCAAATGTTCAACCTGACAGCCTGGAGGTTGATCAGTCCCTTCCACATCTAGAAGGGCTTTCTAGTGTGGTCTTGAATACCCTCTCGCATTCCAGAGCGGAGTCCACTAACAGAGCCTATAAAAGAATTTGGACAACTTTTCAGTCTTGGTGCTCCAAGAAACAACTACCTGGACAGAATCCAGCTGTTGCCACAATCCTCAACTTTCTCCAGGAGGGATTAGACAAGAATCTATCTCCTTCCACACTCAGAGTTCAGGTATCAGCCATCTCTGCCTTTCTCAATAAACCATTGTCTCAAGACCCACTAGTCAAAATATTCTTGAGGGGATCCTCAAGGTTAAAACCTACAATTATACAACCTGTCCCAGCATGGGACTTATCGACGGTGCTCAAGGGGTTAGCATCTCCCCCCTTTGAGCCCTTGGAGGAGGTGGACATGAAGTTTGTTACCATTAAAATAACTTTTTTACTGGCAATCACTTCAGCCAAAAGGATTGGGGAACTTCAAGCGCTCTCGGCACTTGAACCATATACTAAATTTTTGCCGGATCGAGTGTTACTCAGATTCATGCCATCCTTTATACCTAAGGTTCCATCATTCCAAAATATAAATCAAGTTATATCCCTGCCAGTATTTTCTCCTCCTCCATCCTCCAATGAAGATAGTGCTCTTCATTGCCTAGATATCTCGAGATGTCTCCAGATCTATATAAGAAGATCTTTGGAGTTTCGGAAGGATGAAAATCTGCTAATTATCTTTTCAGGACCCAAGAGAGGTCTTAAAGCTTCAAAGCCCTCCATCAGTAGATGGGTAAAAGATGCCATTCGTATTGCCATGGTATCCCAAGGTAAGGAGCCTCCTGAGTTTGTAAAAGCTCATTCCACCAGGTCTGTATCTACCTCCTTTGCGGAAAGGAGTCTTGTTCCCTTGGAACATATATGCAAAGCTGCTTCCTGGAGTTCACTCTCCACATTTATCACCCACTACAGACTTGACAGTAGATTGGCCGATTTTTCCTCATTTGGACGGACAGTATTATCTGCCGTCAGGCATGAGAGCCCTCCCTCATAGGGTTTCTGCTTGCCATTTCCCCATCTGTGCTACTGGTTAGGACGTAAGGGAATCGTTAATTTCTAACGATAATTTGTTTTCCCTTAGTCCTAACAGTAGCACAACTTTCCCTCCCTAGTTAAGTTATTTTCTTCTATTATTTACCTTTAGTTCTTCTTGTTACTACACAATGAGGCAGAGGATGACCCTCTTACTTATACAGGGGGTTGTGGGTGTGTCTTACTGATTGTTTAATTAGGTTCAATAAAACTTCCATCTGTCCTACCAGTTCGCGGGGGGTGGAATACCCCATCTGTGCTACTGTTAGGACTAAGGGAAAACAAATTATCGTTAGAAATTAACGATTTACTTGCCTGAGCTACAATGTGGCACAATACAAGGGAAGTAACACAAGGGTCTTTGGCTTGGGTGACCTGTGTTATTGCCAATGTCCCTGTATAGCCTTAAAGGGGTTATCCAGGAAAAAAACTTATATATATATATATTATATATATATATATCAACTGGCTCCAGAAATTATTTCCATTAAAAAATCTTAATCCTTTCAGTTCTTTTCTGTCTAAGTGCTCTCTGATGTCACGTGTCTCAGGAACCGTCCAGTTAAGAAGAAGTTTGCTATGGGGATTTGCTTCTAAACTGGGCGGTTCCCGAGACACGTGTCATCAGAGAGCACTTATACAGAAAAGAACAACCTTACCTTCAGAAGCTCATAAGTACTGAAAGGATTAAGATTTTTTAATAGAAGTAATTTACAAATCTGTTTAACTTTCTGGAGCCAGTTGATGTATATAAAAAAAAAGTTTTTCCTGGATAACCCCTTTAACGTTACTCTGTTTTAATTGCATGTGTATTGCAAGTATATTTTGTTGGGTTACCGCAGCTCAGCTGACATTAAAGTAAATGGTAGCCGAGCTGTAGTAACCCAGCACAGACACTAGGGAATATATGGAGGTGTCCGTTTTTGGTTCCCCTTCCTCCAGCTGTGGCAAATAACTGATCAGTGGGGGTTGGACTGGCACTGATCAGACATTAACGGCCTAAGCAATTCTCCTATGAAATAGCACCACACCCATCTGCAGGTTCTTTGTGGTATTACAACCTGGATCCATTCATTTCAATGGAACTGAGCTGCAAAACCTGAACCATGACCCGAGAATAAGGTCATGACTGATATTTTTTGGTAATTTTCATATGACTGAATGTCCACCTTGAACATGCCAGCGCTAGGACAGCTTGAAAATGCGCTGTCTCGTAAACGGCAATGCATTTCCGAGCAGAATAAGAACAGACATTACTATTCTTTCTGCGGATGCCGGAACAGCCAGCGGAAATTCTGCCATGTGCACAGTGCAGCAGTGAAGATCATTATTAATAATGTTATGATGGATGTCATATTTTACTTAGTGCTATGTTACAAATGATTAGGTCAATATTTATTGGGGGAAATAGTTTGAAATTGATGAATAAAGTAAACATATGCCTAAACTATGTGTACAAATCAATTTTAGAGGAGGAATAGTGCCACCTATTGTCCTATTTGTAGAGTGTTTTTCTGCCGTTACAAATTGTCTACACCAGTGTTTTCTGAACAGTGTGCCTTCAGCTGTTGCAAAACTACAACTCCCAGCATGCCCGGACAGCCAAAGGCTGTCCGGGCATGCTGGGAGTTGTAGTTTTTCAACAGCTGGAGGTATACTGTTTAGCAAATACTGTTCTGCACCTTATTATTGCAGGGGAAATCCTGAGCAGGTATTTCCACTCCTTGGGGAAACCCTAATCCGATTTCTGCCACCACGAAGCTTGATGTAATGCTTCAGCATTTCTGTAAGTTAACAAATAGACCCAAAAAATGGGAAAGTCTAAAAATTAAGACTGATATAAGAAGTTGCTTTGGAGAAAATCATATGTGGAGCTTTACTATAACCTGGTGAATCTGGGCAGAGAAAAACTGGAGCAATTGCCCACAGCAGCCAATCAGATGGCTTCTTTTATTTTTAAAGGCCTCTAAAAATTCAAAGAAGCAATCTGATTGGTTGCTATAGGCAACTGGCCCACTTTTCCGCTGCAAAAGTTTTAATAAATTGCCCCAATAGTGTTCTATGACCCTGAACCTGTTTCATGCTGCTGTGGTTTGGGCAGTATGAAACTGGTCACAAATTCCTTTTCACATTTGCAGTTATCTCCATAATGTTACGGTCACACGTAGAGCTAACGCAGCGTATTTTACGCTGCGCAAAACGTGCTGTGTATTCTGCCGGCTGCAGCCCTGTGTGTTCAGTGAGGTTTGGGGGCGGAGCTGCGTCCCACAGGCTTAACGGCATGTGCCGCCCCCAAACCTCATTGTACACACAGGGCTGCCGCCGGCTAGCCCTGAGTGTATGCTCAGTGCAGAATACTCAATATGCTGCGTTTGGGCTACAAGGGACCGTAGCCTTAAAAGGGAAAAAAAAAAATTCTAGAATTGAATTTTTTTTTATTTTTTTATTATTATTCATTCTACCTCCCCAAAAATAGAATAAGAAGTAATTAAAAAGTCATATAAAAATGTCAACTCAAAATATAGACCCCACACAGCTCAGTTGAATAAAAATAAAGTTAAGTGTTTTTGAATATGGCAACACAAATGCAATTTTAAATTAAATGTGTTTTTATTGGGCAAAAAGAAAAAAAATATATAAAGACTATACATGATCCCTCAAGTTACAATATAAGTTGGTTCCAGAATGACCATAGTATTTTGAGACCCTAACTCTATGGAAACATGAAACCTCAAAATGTCATCCAAAAATAGAAAATATTGAGGATTTAAGAAAAATATGTAGATAACTAATACAGATAAAGGAAGTCCTTACATATAAAAGTAAGAAAGATCTGCTGGGAGCTGTAATCACTTTCTATGTAGAGGACAGGAGCTTCTTCAGGGTTCTGTACAGTACACGCAGTGTCCTAAAAAAGTAACATGGAGCCGTCCGCACCTGGTGTCCAAAGGAGCAGCTATCCCTGGGACAGGTAAAGAGTACAGAACATGTAAAACCACCCTGTATTGTAGAGAGGCATATGGTTAAAACCGGATGGAACCGTACGCACACACAGTTCTGTACGGTTCCCATTGACTCCCATGTTTAAAAAAATAAAAACGTATAAGGTTTAATGCAATTTTTCACCCGGACCAAAAAACATGGTAGACTACGGTTTTGGGTACGGGTAAAAAAAAAAATGGACAAAACGGCTTACAATGCTAAGTCAATGCATATGGTTTTTTAAACGGTTCCGTATGGTTTTTAACTTGAAACCATATACGGGAACTGTATAGCAAAAACGTGGTGTGCATGCACCCTTACCAGCACCTGCAGTGCCATGATGTTGATCTGCTGTGGTATGTTTGGCAGAAGCTGCATTTGTACAACATGTTGCAATCTGTTATCTACTGAACAGGGGAGAAGTATCAGCACACCATTGTCAAAGTGCATCAGTTTTAGGGTAGGGTCACACGTGACGTATTTTGCTGTGTATTTGCTGCTGCGTATTTTCCTACCCATTGTCCCAAGTCAATGGGTAGCAAAATACGCAGATGATTTTGCTATCTTTTGACTTCAATGGGTAGCAAAATACACAGCAGCAAATACACAGCAAAATATGGCACATGTGACCCTACCCTTAAAGAGCCAGGAGTAGTAGGCTCTGTACTCTGTGTAGCAGTGGCACCAGATTACTGCAGCCTCAGGTCCTATTCACTTCCCCTATAAAGATCTGTTATAAAATAATTCAAGGAGATTTATCAAGCTCCGTAGATTTTTTTTTTGCGTAAAAAAGTCGCATGTACTTGCGCGCGTGCGACTTTTCTACACATGCTGCGCCTTTTTGATTTTTGCTTATTCCAAAGCACATTTCTGAAATCTGCTCACGTAGTATATCTTCTTTTTACTTTGCAGTGGTCATGAATTTATGAAATGTGATAGTCACTATTTATGAAGAAAAAAAGTTGCATCTCCATTTAAAAGTCGCATATGTATTCCAGGTCCAACCTGGCTTACAGAAAGTGCATACGTCCGCAGAAAAGGACATTAACACCCACTTCAACAACTGTTCTTGTTCTGCACCATGAAACAAAGCTACTACATTAATGTACTTAGCGCACCAGGACGAACATTTACGTCCTGTGTATGACCGCTGGCATTGGAGCGGTGCTCGCGTCATACACGGCAGGTTCAGGCTGCTATCAGCAGCCGGGGACCCGCCGGTAATGGCAGACATCTGCGATTGCGCGGATGTCCGCCATTTACCCCTCAGATGCCGTGATCAATACAGATCACGGCATCTGCGGCAATGCACAATGTTAAAATAGATGATCGGATCGCCCGCAGCGCTGACGCAGGGATCCGATCATCTGTAATGGTGGCCGAAGGTCCCCTCACCTGCCTCCGGCCATCTCCAGGGGTCTTCTGCTATGGTCTGAGATCGAGCAGACCAGAGCAGGACATAGCACTGATCAGTATTATCGGCGATGTCCTATACATAGCACTGAACAGTATTAGCAATCAAATGATTGCTATAGATAGTCCCCTATGGGGACATAAAAAGTGTAAAAAAAAAAGTTGAAAAAAGTAAAAATAAAAAGTAAAACAAAAATTTTAAATCCCCTCCCTCAATAAAAAAGAAAATTGTCCTTTTTTCCCCATTTTACCCGGATTTTAGCCCCTTAAGGACCAGGCCATTTTACACCTTAGGACCAAAGCGTTTTTTGCACTTCTTTCCACTGTCACTTTAACCCCTTAACGACACAGGATGTATATTTACGTCCTGCGCCGGCTCCCGCGATATGAAGCGGGATCGCGGCGCGATCCCGCTTCATATCGCGTCGGTCCCGGCGCTCATCAACGGCCGGGACCCGCAGCTAATACCACACATCGCCGATCGCGGCGATGTGCGGTATTAACCCTTTAGAAGCGGCGGTCAAAGCTGACCGCCGCTTCTAAAATGAAAGTGAAAGTGACCCGGCTGCTCAGTCTGGCTGTTCGGGATCGCCGCGGTGAAATCGCGGCATCCCGAACAGCTTGCAGGACACCGGGAGGGCCCTTACCTGCCTCCTCGGTGTCCGATCGGCGAATGACTTCTCCGTGCCTGAGATCCAGGCAGGAGCAGTCAAGCGCCGATAACACTGATCACAGGCGTGTTAATACACGCCTGTGATCTGTGTAAAAGATCAGTGTATGCAGTGTTATGGGTCCCTATGGGAGCTATAACACTGCAAAAAAATTTTTTTTAAAAAAGTGTTAATAAAGGTCATTTAACCCCTTCCCTAATAAAAGTTTGAATCACCCCCCTTTTCCCATAAAAAAAATAAAACAGTGTAAAAAAATAAATAAATAAACATATGTGGTATCGCCGCGTGCGTAAATGTCCGAACTATAAAAATATATCATTAATTAAACCGCACTTTCAATGGCGTACGTGCAAAAAAATTCCAAAGTCAAAAAAAGCGCATTTTTGGTCACTTTTTATACCATTAAAAAATGAATAAAAAGTGATCAAAAAGTCCGATCAAAACAAAAATCATACCAAAAATTTTCCTGCATGTAGTTATGATTTTTTCCAGAAGCACGACAATATCCAACCTATATAAGTAGGGTATCATTTTAACCCTATGGACCTACAGAATAATGATAAGGTGTAATTTTTAACGAAATATGCACTGCCTAGAAACGGAAGCCCCCAAAAGTTACAAAATGGCATTTTTTCTTGATTTTGTCGCACAATGATTTTATTTTTCCGTTTCGCCGTGCATTTTTTGGTAAAATGACTAATGTCACTGCAAAGTAGAATTGGTGACGCAAAAAATAAGCCATAATATGGATTTTTAGGTGGAAAATTGAAAGGGTTATGATTTTTAAAAGGTAAGGAGGAAAAAACGAAAGTGCAAAAACTGAAAAACCCTGAGTCCTTAAGGGGTTAAACATGAATAACTCTGTAATGCTTTTAGTTATCATTCTGATTCCAAGATTGTTTTTTTTGTGACATATTCTACTTTAACATAGTGGTAAAATTTGGTGGTAACTTGCATCCTTTCTTGGTGAAAAATCCCAAAATTTTATGAAAAATTTGAAAAATTTTTATTCACATATACAATATGTCTACTTTATATTTGCATCATAAAATTGACATGTTTTTAATATTGGAAGACATCAGAGGGCTTCAAAGTTCAGCAGCAATTTTCCAATAAAATTTCAAACTCACTATTTTTCAGGGACCATTTCAGGTTTGAAGTGGATTTGAAGGGTCTTCATCTTGGAAATTCCCCACAAATGACCCAATTATAATAACTGCACCCCCCCCCCCCCCCCAAAGTATTCAAAATGACATTCAGTAAGTGTTTTAACCCTTTAGGTGTTTCACAGGAATAGCAGCAAAGTGAAGGAGAAAATTCACAATCTTCATTTTTTACACTCGCATATTCTTGTAGACCCAATTTTTGAATTTTTACAAGGGGTAAAAGGAGAAAATGTATACTTATGTTTGTAGCCCAATTTCTCTCGAGTAAGCACATACCTCAAATGTCTATGTAAATTGTTCGGCGGGTGCAGTAGAGGGCTCAGAAGGGAAGGAGCGACAAGGGGATTTTGGAGAGTACGTTTTTCTGAAATGGTTTTTGGGGGGCATGTTGCATTTAGGAAGCCCCTATGGTGCCAGAACAGCAAAAAAAAAAAAAAAACACATGGCATACCATTTTGGAAACTAGACCCCTTCAGGAACGTAACAAGGAATTAAGTGAGCCTTAATACCCCACAGGTGTTTCACGACTTTTGCATATGTAAAAAAAAAAATTATTTCACAAAAATGTGTGTTTCCCCCCAAATTTCAAATTTTTGCAAGGGTTAATAGAAGAAAATACCCCCAAAAATTTGTAACCCCATCTCTTCTGAGTATGGAGGTACCCCATAAGTTGACCTGAAGTGCACTACGGGCGAACTACAATGCTCAGAAGAGAAGGAGTCATATTTGGCTTTTTGAGAGCAAATTTTGCAAATTATATTTTTCATTTTCACGGACCACTGTTCCAAAAATCTGTCAGACACCTGTGGGGCGTAAATGCTCACTGCACCCCTAATTACATTACGTGGGGGGTGTAGTTTCCAAAATGGGATCACATGTGGGTATTTATTTTTTTGCGTTTATGCCAGAACCGCTGTAAAATCGGCCACCCCTGTGCAAATCACCAATTTAAGCCTCAAATGTACATGGTGCGCTCTCACTCCTGAGTCTTGTTGTGCACCCGCAGAGCATTTTACGTCTACATATGGGGTATTTCTGTACTCAGGAGAAATTGCGTTACAAATTTTGGGGGTCTTTTTTTTCCTTTTAAAGCTGGTGTTGCCATGTTGGTGGCAACACCAACATGTTAGTGTAATTTTTTTTTTTTTTTTTTTTTTTTACACTAACAAGCTGGTGTAGCCCCAACTTTTTCTTTTCATAAAGGGTAAAAGGAGAAAAAGCCCCCAAAATTTGTAGTTCAATTTCTCCCGAGTACGGAAATACCCCATATGTGGCCCTAAACTGTTTCTTTGAAATACGACAGGGCTCCGAAGTGAGAGAGCTCCATGCGCATTTGAGGACTAAATTAGGGATCGCATAGGGTGGACATAGGGGTACTCTACACCAGTGATTCCCAAACAAGGTGCCTACAGCTGTTGCTAAATTCCCAGCATGCCTGGACAGTCAGTGGCTGTCCGGAAATGCTGGGAGTTGTTGTTTTTCAACAGCTGGAGGCTCCGTTTTGGAAACACTGCCATACAATATGCTTTTAATTTTTATTGGGGGGGGGGGGGGACAGTGTAAGGGGGTGTATATGTAGTGTTTTACTCTTTATTATGTGTTAGTGTAGTGTAGTGTTTTTAGGGTACATTCGCACTGGCGTGTTACGGTGAGTTTGCGAAAAATTTGCCGCAGCCCAAACTTGAGGCAGGAAACTTACTGTAAGCCTGCCTGTGTGAATGTACATTCACATGGGGGGGGGCAAACCTCCAGCTGTTTCAAAACTACAAATCCCAGCATGTACTGACAGACCGTGCATGCTGGGAGTTGTACTTTTGCAACAGCTGGAGACACAATGGTTGGAAAACCTTCAGTTAGCTTCTGTTACCTAACTCAGTATTTTCCAACCAGTCTGCCTCCAGCTGTACTGATTGCCGAAGGGCATGCTGGGAGATGTAGTTATGCAATAGCTGGAGGTACGCAACTACAACTCCCAACATGCCGAGACAGCTGATTGCTGTTTGGACATGCTGGGATTTGCAGTTCTGCAAAGTGATCTCCAAACTGTGGTCCTCCAGCTGTTGCAAAACTACAATTCCCAGCATGCCCAGACAGCAAACAGTTGTTTGGGCATGCTAGGAGTTGTAGTTTTGCAAGATCTGGAGGGCTACAGTTTAGGGACCACTATATAGTGGTCTCAAACTGTAGCCTTCCAGCTGTTGCAAAACTACATATTCCAGCATGCCCAAACAGCTGTCTGGGCATGCTGGGAGTTGTAGTTTTGCAACATCTGGAGGGCTACAGTTAGAGACCACTGTATAATGGTCTCAAACTGTACCCTGCAGATGTCGCTAGGCAACTCACCAGCTTCCGTCGGATCCAGCCGCACGTCATCGCCGCCCGCCGATCTCCGTCGCCCGCCCGGATCGGTAAGTGGATCTTCGGCGCCAGTCCCCGTCGTTTCCCCGTCCTGCCCCGCCTATTGTGGGTGGGCAGGACAGGGAAAACGAAAGTTAACCCCCCGCCCGCAATCTGCTATTGGTGGTCGCGTCTAGACCACCAATAGCAGGGATATGAGGGGTGGCACCCCTGCCACCTCACTCCTATCGCTTCAGGGGGATTGTAGTTGTCTTAGACACCCGCGATCCCCCTTACATTCCGGGTCACCGGGTCACTATAGACCCGTAATGACCCGGAATCGCGCAAATCGCAAGTGTGAATTCACTTGCGATTTGCCGTGATCACCGACATGGGGGGGTCTAATGACCCCCCTGGGCATTTGCACGGGATGCCTGCTGAATGATTTCAGCAGGCATCCCGGTCCGATCCCTGCCCGGCGCACGGCGGGGACCAGAACTGCCCATGACGTAAATGTACGTCCTTGGTCCTTAAGACCCAAGGTGTCGGGACGTAACGTTAAGTCATGGGTCCTATAGGGGTTAAACATATTTGGCATCGCCATCTGCAAAAATGTGCAAACTATCAAAATATAATGTTCATGATCCCGGCGGTGAACGGCGTAAACGTAAAAAATTAAAAGTTCAAAATGCAGCTTTTTTGTCACATTTTATTCCCAAAAAAATTAGTAAAAAAAGTGATCTAAAGGTTTTATATATGCAAATTTGGTATCAATAAAAGTAAAGATGACTACGCAAAAAGGGGCCCTCATACCACTCTAAATACAGAAAAATGAAAAAGATATAGGCGGTCAAAATAGGGCGATTACTGATTTTGTACCAAAAGTTTGATATTTTTTTTAAGCGGTACAGTAATAGAAAAGTACATAGCCATGGGTATCATTTTAATCATATTGACCCCCAGAATAAAGAACACGTCATTTTACCATACAGTGTGAAATCGAAACCCATAAGGTGTGCAAAATTGTGGTTTTCCTTTAAATTTCCTCCCTAAAAAAATTATTCTTTGAGTTTGCAATACATTTTTTGGTAAAATGAAAGGTTTCATTGCAAAGTACAATTGGTCACGCAAAAAAAAAAAAGTCCTTATATGGGTCTGTAGATGGAAATATAAAAGAGTTAAGGATTTTAGGATGTACGAAAATGCTAAAATAAAATTGGCCTGGTCCTTAAAGGGGTACTCCGCCCCTAGCGTCTTATCCCATATACAAAGGATCTCCGCTGCAGCACCCCGCTATCATTACTGCACAGAGCTAACTCGCTCCGTGCGTAATGACCAGCGATACAGGAGCCGGAGCATCGTGACATCACGGATCCGCCCCCTCGTGACATCACAGCCTGCCCCCTTAATGCAAGTCTATGGGAGGGGGTATCATAGCCACCACGCCCCCTCCCATAGACTTGTATTGAGGGGGCGGGCCGTAACGTCACGAGGGGGCGGATCCGTGACGTCACGATGCTACGGCCCCTGGTCATTACGAATGGAGCGAGTTAGCTCTGTGCAGTAATGATAGCGGGGTGCTGCAGCGGAGATCCCGGGGGTCCCCAGCAGCGGGACCCCTGCGTTCAGACATCTTATGCCCTATCCTTTTGATAGGGGATAAGATGCTAGGGGCGGAGTACCCCTTTAAGGTCAAAATGGGCTTGGTCCTTAAGGGGTTAAGCCCTTCTATAGATAAATTATATAACTAATAAATCTATTAATTATAAGGTAGAAAATACACACTGCACACCTTGTTAATTTTAGGACACGTACATGCTGGCGTACCCACTACATTTTTGAATGAATGTTGTGTTAAAATAGAATAAGGCACAAAATAATTGTGTAAGAATTTTTACAGACTACATAAATAACCCATATGTGGCACTAAAATTTTTCCTTAAAAAAAAAAGAAAAGAAAATAAACAACATCCATAGTAATACAGCTTCATGCACATTTTGGGGTGGGTAACGTACCGAGCCTTTTTTTCTTTGTGACTTCACTATTGTTTATGTGCCTGTTGATGCTGCGCTGTCTTCCTTCCTGACATAAACTCCGGCCTCAGCGCAGCGACACAAGACTCCGCCCACCAACATCACAAAATGCGGGCTCAAAATTAAACAAAAAAGCCTCCAGAGTACGGATATTCATGGTGCGGCATAGTATGTTTTTAATATTTTTTCATCTCTGAGGAGGGTGGATGGGTTGTTGCGAGATAGTTGGAGCGCAGCTATTTAGTGCCAATCAAGGTGTCACCCGATGCGGTATGCCCTCCCACTCTCTAGCAACGCTACTGGTAATAAAGGGTAGATAAAGAACTTTTCTGTTTTAAAAAATGCTTTTGTAAGCGGGTTTCCCGGGTTTTGCTTACGTGCGATTTATTTATCAAGGTCGTGTGACTATTTGATAAATAGGTCGCATGTAAGCAAAAGTAAGTAAAAATAATTGTTATATAAAAGCCATACGTTTGAAAAGAATGATAAATCTCCTTCATAGTGATTATTAATGTTAATCAGTAAAATTGTCAGAGCCCATTACTTCTGTGTACACCCCTTATTCTTTCTACAGGTGCTGCTTAGGTCAGTTGAACGCCCAATTGATATTAATGTGAACAGCACTACCCTTTTGGTTAAGTGTTAGGCATCCGAATTTTGTTCACTGAAAGCAACTCATCCATATAACAGGTCACAGGAACAGCCCAGACAGTCACCTGCTCTCTTCTACATATTGTAGCTGCATGGACCCTCATGGTTAAATTCTATTACTAAGGAGTGGCAGCCAAAGAAATATTCCCAGTGCTTTCTGCTGTGCGTATCTCTATTGACCACTAGGTGGTAGTATAATACCATAGCTGATGAACAGGAGACTTCATTGCCTATGTCATACACTAGCTGGGAAGTGGACTATGGGGGAGATTTCTTAAGACCTGTGCTGAGTGAAAATTGACCAGTTGCCTTTTTAATAATGAAAGAAGCAATCTGATTGGTTGCTATAAGCAACTGCTCAGCTTTTCTTCAGCACAGGTCTTGATAATTCTCCCCATATATATATGTTCAGATTTCCACAAGTTTTTACAAGTTTTCTTGGACACAATTTTCATCATATATGTAGTGTCGGGTGAGGGTAATGTGTATTAACCTTTTCTTGACGCCAGGGCATGGTTGACCTATACACCCTCCGATGTAGACCAGCTTATAATTACTCCAACGCAAAATTATTGATAACTGGCTTTCCTGTGGTTGGAAAGATGGTACAATCTGTTACAGCTCAGATTAACATGAAGGAGATGCAGGGTGAACTTTGAGAAGCTTATCGGCTTGCTGAGACTTGTAGTGGTATGATACTGTGACTGACTTGCTGTATGCAACCCACGCTGGACTGTAGTTAATTGAAGGACTAACTTGACTGACTGACTTGCTGGATTTGACTTGAACTGAATCCCCAAGTGCTTACCGCCTGGCTTTGACTTCTACCCAGGCGCAGGGGTTAACTGGTAGCAGAAGCGTGGTTGCTGGACTAGGCCTAAGGCCTCCTTCAGAATCAACTCACAGACTCCTCAGACTTCTCTCAACTGTACCTCAGCTACAACTGCACTAGTCTGCAGAAACTGAACTCTGGTTACACAATAATGGAGCAGGTTTTGAGCATTCCCATTGGGCAGATAAGTCATATGGTTCACCTCTGCATACTCCCCTAACAACAAGGTTTATGACAACAAGTTTAAGGTTTAAAGTGACAAAGAAAATACCAATAACTTAACCATTGCATAACAGTTTATGATATAGAGTCCTGAGGAATGTGGACCCAAGATGGACATTGAAACAGCATCTGCCACACAGGATGTGCAGGAATACAGAAGAACACGTTATTCTGTACTGGGTCACCACAAACTCCCCCTCTAGAGAAAAGCTGTCCTCAGCGTAACGTCCTGGAGGGCAGATGATGAAGATGTGTCCTACTGGGTCTAGTTAGGACAAACAAAATAGTTCCGGGGGCAATGTCCATCACAGGGCTATGCAAATTTTCCTGGTGCATTAATTAGAATGTCCTTCTCAGGATGATAAACAGTTGCAAGAGTTCATGTGGCATTTTAGTTATAAATGTCCTTATATACTCGAATTGTATGTAACAAAGTCACATGCCATAGAACAAGAAGAAAGTAATGGTTATTGTAATGGTTGGTTGAAATGGGTCATTTGTACCTTTGTACCAACACTTAACCCTTGTATTACTCATACTGGCATTTAAAGCTTATGAACACTCTTAATTATTGACAATAATAAATACATATATGAAACCATAGACAGACCATTTTTCTTTTGTATGAAATAACTAGACATACTTTGGAATGGGCTGCAGGTGGGCTTTCTAACCAAGTGCCTGTGCTACGGGGTCCATCAGCTTTTTGCTTCTTCTCCCCATAACATAGAATTTTTGAGTATATCATGGTACTGAAAACAATGACTTCCACTTAAGGTGCTATTTTAACCTACCAGGTGCTCAGTTGACAGAAAGAACAATTAAATATTGACAATACATATTTTGGTATTGATATGGACTGAAGTATAAATATACTGACTATGAGATAACAGTCCTGACTTAAGACATTTTCAATACTGTACACCAACTCACTATCTGTACACAATATGCATTATATACATTTCTGACTATTATACATTTTACTTACTTCACTTTTCTGACTGTACATAAAGTTGATACTTTTTCTTAAGACTATGCAATAATATACATGACTAGAAATATATACATTTGTTTTGTGTGCATCCTGTGGCTACAAGGCACTCATATACTCTGTTAGGATACCTCCTGCACACCTGAATCAGCTCAGCTGGAAGAAAAACATGAGACACAATAAAAGTATACATAGCCATTTCAATATACATTTTGTACAGTTCTAGCCAATTAGTACTTCTGCAATCAACAACATTATATTAAACTTTTTATTATTTGACCCATATTGACACTCTTCAGCAACATTTTGATATTTGTCCCTGTGATTTAATGTAGTACCCTATAAGAGTTCTAGGTACTGTAAGTCTTAAGAAGTTCACGGCCAGGTACATGTTTTTGTGGTTTCTGTAGCAGTTCTTGATATTAATGTGAACAGCACTACCCTTTTGGTTAAGTGTTAGGCATCCTAATTTTGTTCACTGAAAGCAACTCATCCATATAACAGGTCACAGGAACAGCCCAGACAGCCACCTGCTCTCCTCTACATATTGTAGCTGCATGGACCCTCATCGTTAAATTCTATTACTAAGGAGTGGCAGTCAAAGAAATATTCCCAGTGCTTTCTGCTGTGCGTATCTCTATTGACCACTAGGTGGTAGTATAATACCATAGTTGATGAACAGGAGACTTCATTGCCTATGTCATACACTAGCTGGGAAGGGGACTATGGGGGAGATTTAAGACCTGTGCTGAGGAAAAATTGGCCAGTTATCTATAGCAACCAATCAGATTGCCTTTTTAATTTTTTTTTTTTTTTTTAAAGGCCTTTTTAAAAATGAAAGAAGCAATCTGATTGGTTGCTATAAGCAACTGCTCAGCTTTTTCTCAGCACAGGTCTTGATAATTCTCCCCATATATGTTCAGACTTCCATAAGTTTTTACAAGTTTTCTTGGACACAATTTTAATCATATACATAGAATACAGTGCCAGAAGTGACATATACTGCCTAAATATTAGTCACACATTATATCCACCTAAAGGTGCCACTGCCATATAGCGCTGAATAATAATGCCATGCGGTGCTCAGATATCAATGCACACATAAGAATGACATAAATAGTGCAAATACCATTCACCATTTGTAAATTACTTCTGTTACAAAATCTTAATCCTTCCAGTACTTATTAGCTGCTGAATACTACAGAGAAAATTATTTTCTTTTTGGATCACAGAGATCACCAGCACAGTGCTCTCTGCTGACATCTCTGTCCATTTTAGGAACTGTCCAGAGCAGCATATGTTTGCTATGGGGATTTTCTCCTACTCTGGACAGTTCTTAAAGGAGTACTCTGGTGCCGAGTATTCCTGCTCCGTCCTGTCTGGGCTGCAAAAAAAAAAAAATGAAAATAAACCATCTCTCACCTTCCTGGGTTCCCGTGGAGCGCCACTACAGCTGATCGCTTCTCCGTAGTATTCAGAAGCTAATAAGTACTGGAAGGATTAAGATTTTTTAATAGAAGTAATTTACTAATTTGTTTAACTTTCTGGCACCAGTTGAGAAAAAAAAAAAATAAAGTTTTCCACTGGAGTACCCTTTTAACCCCTTACGGACTCAGCCCATTTGGGCCTTAAGGACTCAGACAATTTTATTTTTACGTTTTCGTTTGTTCCTCCTCGCCTTCAAAAAATTCCTAACTCTTATATTTTCATCCACAGACTAGTATGAGGGCTTGTTTTTTGCGCGACCAGTTGTCTGTTGTAATGCCATCACTCACTTTAGCATAAAATGTATGGCGCACCAAAAAAATACTATTTGTGTGGGGAAATGAAAAAGAAAATCGCAATTTTGCTAATTTTGGAAGGTTTTGTTTTCACGCTGTACAATTTACGGTAAAAATGACATGTGTTCTTTATTCTTTGGGTCAATGCAATTAAAATGATATCCATGATAACGTACTTTTCTTTAACTGTTGCGCTTAAAAAAAATCGCAAACTGTTTCACCAAATTAGTACGTTTAAAATCCCCCTATTTTTGAAGACCTATAACTTTTTCATTTTTCCGTATAAGCGGCGGTATGAGGGCTCATTTTTTGCACCATGATATGTACTTTTTATTGATACCATATTTGCTTATATAATACTTTTAATACATTTTTAATTAATTTTTTTGGGAATAAAATGTTATTTTATTCCCAAAAAAATTTATACAAAATTTATTAAAAGTTTTATATAAGCAAATATGGTATCAATAAAAAGTACAGATCATGGTGCAAAAAATTAGCCCTCATTTTTTTCTTTTTTACGTTCACGCCGTTCACCGTACGGTATCATTAACATTTTATTTTAATATTTGGGATATTTACGCACGCGGCGATACCAAATATGTACGGTATATACATTTTTTTTTATACTTTTTGGTGGTTGAAATAGGGAAATGGGACAATTTAAGTTTTTATTGGGGGGGGGGGGGAGTTTTTCAAATTTTTTTTTTTACTTTTATTTTTACACTTTAATAGTCCCCATAGGGGACTATTTATAGCAATCATTCGATTGCTAATACTGTTCAGTGCTATGCATAGGGCATAGCACTGATCAGTGTTATCGGTCATCTTCTGCTCTGGTCTGCTCGATCACAGACCAGAGCAGAAGACACGTGGAAGGCAGCGGAGGCAGGTGAGAGGACCTCCGGCTGCCATGCTGGATGATCGGATCGCCGCGGCAGCGCAGCGGGTGATTCGATCATCCATTCAAAGTACTGCAATGCCGCAGATGCCGTGATCTGTATTGATCACAGCATCTGAGGGGTAAATGGCGGACATCCACGCGATCGCGGTTGTCCGCCATTATCGGCAGGTCCCTGGCTGCTATCAGCAGCTGGGACCTGCCGCGCATGACCCGAGCATTGTTACGATGCTCGCAGTTATGTATAGGACGTAAATGTACATCCTGGTGCGTTAAGTACCACCTCACCAGGACGCACATTTACGTCCGGCGTCGTTAAGGGGTTAATGACCAAGGCAAATTTTCAAAATCTTACATGCGTCCACTTATTTGCTAATAACTTTGGAACGCTTTTACTTATGAAAGCGATTCTGCGACAGTTTTTTTCGTGACATTTTGTACTTTACATTAGTGGTAAATTTTTATGGATATATTTAGCGTTTTTTGTAAAACAAAAATGAAAAATTCAGCAAAAAAAAAAAAAAAGAAAAATTTGCATTTTTCTAGACTTTACATTTTCTGCTTGTACGATAGTCATACCGCACCAAATTAATGATTCATTCACACCTGCAATATGTCTACTTTATGTTCCTATCGTTTGATAAACATTATTTTACCTTTTTAGAATGTTAGAAGCTTTATAAGTTTAGCAGCAATTTTCCAGATTTTCAAGAAAATTTCTAAATCTGAATTTCAGTTCTGAAGTGGAATTGAGGGGTCTGTATGTTAGATACCACCATAGATCACCCCATTTTATAAACTGCACCCCTTAAAGTAGACAGAATTACATTAAAGTTTATTAACCCTTTAGGCGTTTCACAGAAATGAAAGCAAAGTGGAGGCTGAATTTTAAAATGTCATCTTTTTGCAGATTTTTCATCTTTATCCATTTTTTTCTGTAACACAGTAGGTGATGACAGAGAAATACAACCCAAGATTTATTCCCTGAATTCTGACATATTTAGAAATATCCCATATGTGGCCTTTGTGCGCTACGTGTCTCTCACACAGGCCTCAGACATGAAAGCGTGCTATGTGGATTTTGGGGAGCCCTTTTAGTTTAGGATATTTTGTTGAAATCATATAAAGTCGCAGAGGCCTTGGGGTGCAAAAATATTTTTTGGGAGACAAGTTGACGCTTTCATTGGTACCATTCTGGGGTACATGTGACACTCTGATCGTCGTTTTTTAGTTAATTTTTTTATGAGGTGGCATACATAAAAAAATCTATTCTACAGTTTTTTATTAAAAAAAAATTAGGTTGTTCGTCATGCGGTATAAATGACATGTTAACTTTACTCTGCAGGTTGATACAGTTATGGCGATAGCAAATTTCTATACTTTTTGTCATATTTTAGTTCATTTATAGCATAAAAACTATTTTTGTAAAAAAAAAAAAACACGTTTGTAAGTCGCCATATTCTGTGAGCCATAACTTATTTTTCACTTTATTAATTTTTTTTACTTTTTTTTCCACATTTAACTTTTTTTCTTTTTACTATTATACACATAATTCAATGGAGTACACATCTGTACTCCATTGAATTATGCATATGTCTGTAATAGACATAGGATAGATCAGTTTCTAACTTAGGTAAAGACTGATCTGTTGCCATAACAACAGAGGCCACTGTCAGTCCTCCGGCTGCTTTCACTTTGCAGAGCGCCGATCGGTGACAGAGGGAGCTCCCTCCCTCTGTTACCCTTATAGACACTGCAGTCACAGTGACCGCAGCGTCTTCAGGGTTAACTCAGGATCGTAACGCTGCAACTGGTCCTTGGCCGCCTTAAGGGAGGCCCGACCGGGCTGACCTGGGAAAATAGTAGGATGGGTAAAAGGCGGAACAGACAAACAAACAAAAAAAATAGCTGCCCCAAACCAGCAAGGCATGTGGCATGTTGGGATTTGTAGTTTTCAGCACAGCAAGAAACAGGAAATAGAAGCAAAGATAGGAAAACAAAGTGGGGTATAAAAAGACAACAAAGAACGGAAATAGAGTAGCTTAAACAACAAGAATAGAAATGAAACAAAACAAATAGGGTCAAAAACGGAAAAACACGTTGACCACCGGAGTACCCCATTAAGGCAGTCAGCCTTATAGGCTTCATCTGGTATTCTCCAGACATATTCAAAACAGTAAAATTGGACTCATCAGACCATATCACATTTCCAAATCTCCAGTGTCCATGGTCTGTGCACCATTGAACATGCAGTTTGACCATTCGTGGTGTCAACAAAGGTTTATTTATTGCAGCTCTGCCATGGATATTGTGTTGGTGCCTGACTTTCCTCACCGATTCTGGTGTCCTTAAGCAGTAATTTGAGGGCCAGTAGTTTTGTGTTTTTTGGGTACAATTCGACAAACTCCTCATCTGCCTCCTCCATAACGCTTTGACTTTCGACCACAGCTACTTTAGATTAAACTATTTCACGCATTCTTAAAAACTCCTTCACTGTATTTGCAGCGACCACTTTTGCAGGAAGACTATTCCATGCATCCACTACTCTCTCAGCAAAGTAATACTTCCTGATATTACTGCAGAAACCTTTCCCCTCTAATATAAAACTATATCCTCTTGTAGTAGTTTTTCTTTTAAATATCCTTTACACCTTTACTGTGTTGATTCCCTTTATTTATATAAAAGCTTCTATCATATTCCCTGTGTCTTCTCTTTCTTTCAAGCTATACATGTTAAGGTCCTTTTAAACTGGTAAGTTTTACCCTGCAGTTCATGTACTAGTTTAGTAGCTCTTCTCTGAACTCTCTTAACAGTATCTGTATCCTTCTGAATATACAGTTTCCAGTACTTCGCACAATACTTCAAGTGCGGTCTCACCAATGCTCTGTACAGCGGCACGAGCACTTCCCTCTTTCTACTGCTAATACCTCTCCCTATACACCCATTAGCAATTCTCTTTCTACTGCTAATACCTCTCCCTATACACCCATTAGCAATTCCCTTTCTACCACTAATGCCTCTCCCTACAAAACCAAAACACTACAATGGAGTCACTTGAATCATAATAAAATAAATATTTTATTGGTATACATTAAGAACCAAATCACATAATAAAAAGGAGGAATAGCATCAAAAAACTGCGGCATCACCGGACACCCTGCATAACACATGATGGTAATCAAGAGGTAATACTTATGCTGATATAATAATCTCAGTAACTGCAAAAAAACGGCATATAAATCATGTAAATCTATGAAAGTATAAACAAGTAAAGTGCCATGTGCAGACAATACCAAAGATATACAAATGCTAAAAGATAAAGTAGCAGCATGTGATACAATGCAGAAATAATATTCCGATACACCTGTAAGCACTTCCACTTCTACTGCTAATACCTCTCCTTATACACCATGAACATTTCTCTCTTTCAACTGCTAATATCTGTGATGTATGGGCAGGGAAGGAGTGCAACACTATTCTCGCCCACTCCCCCTTTCCCTGCCTACTAGCCTATCCGCCCTAGGCAGTAAGGGTCAACAAAACAAACTATAATACGGTCAAAGTCAGGATACTGTAAGGGATAGGGATGTAAGAAAAAAAATCGATTTGCGCGATTATCGCGATTTTTCATTTGGCGATACTGAATCGATTCAAAATATTTTTTAATCGATCCTTTTAGGGATGTGGAATTTGTATCTCTTGACGCCTGGAACAGCATGTCCCGGGCGTCAGGAGATACAAATTCCACATTTGTGGAGCCGGGCAGGCCGGATCTGACGCGGCGGCGCTCTGGGTGTATGGAGCGGGCTCAGACTCGTACCCGCTCCGTACTCTGCGGCCCCCGGCTGATTTCAGTAGCCGGGGGCCGCTGATGCATCACTGCTGCTAATATCCAGCATGTGGAGCTCAGAGGGTTGTATGGAGCGGGCTCCGAACTCCTGCCTGCTCCATACTCTGCAGCCCTCGGCTGTTCTCAGTAGCCGAGGGCTGCCGCTAATAGCATGCGCCGATCGCCGCGGCTGGCTATAAACCCTTTAGATCAGCTTTGACAGCGGCGTCTAGAGGGACATGTGAATGCTCCCTGGTAGGCTAGTGGGGTGGATGCCCCCCCCCCCCCCCCGCAGCACGATCACGGGCGGTCGATCCACTGTGGAGGTAGCAGGAGGGCTTACGTCTGCTTCCTGCTGTCCGGTGGCTCTGTCATTGATAGAGCCTGGCATGACTAGGCTCTATCAATGGAGCGCAGATTAATGTAGTTCAATAGAACTCTATTCATCTGTCTGAGGGATCTAATGATTCCTCCTAAAAGTCTAATAAAGTGTACAAAAAAATAATAATTTTTTAAATAAAAGTGTAAAAGACATTGTTTTTGAGACAGAATCGGGATATATCGGGAAGTATCGTCACCTAGACGGTATCGCGATATATCGGGATATATCGAATCGCCACACTGGTATCGCGATTCGAATCGCGATTCACACCCATAGTAAGCGAGCACACAGACTAACAAAAATAATATCTAAACACACACACACATTAAGTCACAGTCCACTAGCCGAGTCAGTACCAAGAGATCACAGAAATACCAAGTCACAGAAACAGGAGAAGGGTCAGAGAGCAGAGCCAATAGGTCAGATATGCCAGTAATACAAGATACAATAAACACGCTAGGTAGGAGTAGGAGCTCTTTCGCAGGCAAAGCCTGGGTGCTTACTGCAGGATTAAATAGGGAGCTACACAGGTGCAAAGCCGACGAGGTCAGCTGACCATCCAGAGAACTAGGATGCAGATTAACCCTTCAGGTTCTTACAATACCTCTCCCTATACACCCATAAGCACTTTCCTCTCTACTGCTAATGCATCTCCTTATACACCATGAGCACTTCCCTGTTTCAACTTCTAATACCTCTTCTTATCCACCCATGAGCATTTCCATATCTACTGCTTATACCTCTCCCTATACACCCATGAACACTTCCAACTTTCTACTGCTAATACCTCTCCCTATACACTCATTAGAACTTCTATTTCTACTGCTAATACCTCTTCCTATACACCCATAATCATGTCCCTCTCTACTGCTAATACCTCTCCTTATACACCATGAGCACTTCCCTCTTTCAACTGCTATTACCTCTTCCTATACACCCATGAGCACTTCCATCTCAACTGCTAATACACCCATGAGCATTCTCCTCTTTCAACTGCTAATATCTCTCCATATACACCCATGAGCACTTCCCTCTTTCTACTGCTAATACCTCTCCCTATACACCCATGAGCACTTCCCTCTTTCTACTGCTTATACCTCTCTCTATACACCCAAGCATTCTGCTAGCATTTCCTGCAGCTCTATGACATTGTCTGCCTACCTTTAAGTCTTCTGAAATAATGACCCCTAAATCACTTTCCTCAGATACTGAATATAGGACTGTATCACATATTCTACATTCCGCCTTTGTTTGTTTTTTCGCCCCAGGTCCATCATTATGCACTTATCCACATTAAGTGTCAGTGTCCAGAGTTCTGACCATTCCTCTAGTTTACCCAAATCCGGTGCGCGACAACAATCTTTGCCTCTAAACACAACCTCTAAAACAAATAAACACATTTTTGGATCAAGTTTAAAAACAGCAATATACACCATGCGACTGAGAAAATAGCGGAGATGGGAGGTGTGTAAAAATAGAGGGGGGGGGGGGGTCTGACTATTTTGCTCAATCCCTGTATTTTGAGCCAGATTTGGATGTGGGCATTATCCATAATCACCTAGGGCAGTGTTTCCCAACCAGTGTGCCTCCAGCTGTTGCAAAACTACAACTCCCAGCATGCGTGGGCAGCCAAAGGCTGTGCACCGAAGCAAACACCATAACATTACAGCAGGTCTCGTACTCTGTTAAATGATATTTATTTGCTATTTCTCTCCCTTACGATTGCTTACAGCCTCATTTATTATATTTGGCCCTATGATTTACGGCTCTTATGGATTTATTATACCCATCTGTAATAAATCCATCAGATGCTTATTGATGCTTATTGCTATTATTGGACCTCTCAGGCTGGACTGTTCAGCTACCGTGTGTGCCCGGCTTTCCCCTCCACGTGGCGCTGATGATGGATCCTTCTTCACGTCTTATTGCTTTATTAAATATGTGACTCATTGCCGGGTTTTGTTATTGCTGATTAAACATTATAAGCAGCATAAAATACTGCAGTGTACACCCGCCCACTCCTGCCATACTGAAAAACATGCACAATACTGATCCCTTTCTTATCGCCACATAAGTAGGTCACATAGTTAAAGTGCATGATGAAGTGGGTATAGACATTTCCTGCAAAATCCCTTACAGTAATGGGAACCATAGATGCAGTAATGAAGCCTAAGGATAAGGGTTGCCCCATGAGGCTGTTCCCTTGGTCCTATGTGTGTATTTCTAACAGGCAGGGCCAGTTTGGGAGAAGAGAGGGGCTGGGTAATACCGCCATACAATATCTTTCTATGGCTAACACAGTAACACATATCTTTTGCCATAAAATTACTTAAAGTCCCCTTGTTATTTGAAAAAAAATGTAACATGTCACAGAGGTATGTCAAAAGTTTTGATCAATTGGGGTCTCAGTGCTGAGACCCCCTCCGAGCAGGAGAATAAGCGGGAATTAGTGACAGAGATGGGGTAAAGTGCCTCATAGTCTGGCAAAGTGTAGGGTCGAAGGGTAAAGTTCCTGGTAGTCTATGGGAAAGGGTTAATGGTATACGTGTATACAGAGGTGATACAGTGTATACAATGGTGATGAAGTGTATACAGAGATGATGTGTTATATACATGTATTCAGGAGGTGATGCAGTGTGTGCATGTTTACAGAGATGATGCAGTGTATACATGTATATATTACTGTCTACTTGCATATTGTATTTAACTAATAGTGTTTAATACATATAGATATATTTATGCAGTAATCCTAGGTAGCGGTGAGGAGTTATCATGCATGGGTGATAATTTATCTGTACATGCTGATGAGCCCTCATCCGTGCACGCATATCCCACATGTGGTATAGCCATATAGGGATAGCTGTATATATGTGCACTTTTTTCTACTTTTTCTAATGGTGTAGTTGGTTGCGGCCTTTTTAGTATTTAAATTTACCTGGTATAATAAAGATAATTTTTAAGGTTCCCTATTTTTGGTCTAATTTTTGGTATACATGTATAAAGAGGTGATGCAGTGTGTATATATATATATATATATATATATATATATATATATGTATACACAGAGGTAATGCAGTGTATACATATACAGAGGTGATGCAGTGTATACATACATACAGAAGGGATGCATTATGATGGCAGTGAGTACAGAGGAGATGCAGTGGATACATGTACAGTCATGGCTGTAAATGTTGGCACCCCGGAAATTTTTCAAGAAAATGAAATATTTCTCACAGAAAAGGATTGCAGTAACACATGTTTTGCTATACACATGTTTATTCCCTTTGTGTTTATTGGAACTAAACCAAAAAAGGGAGGAAAAAAAGCTAATTGGACATAATGTCACACCAAACTCCAAAAATGGTCTGGAAAAAAATTATTGCCACCCTTAACTTAATATTTGCTTGCACACCCTTTGGAAAAAATAACTGAAATCAGTTGCTTCCTACAACCATCAATAAGGTTCTTACACCTCTTGGTCGGAATGTTGAACCACTCTTCATTTGCAAACTGCTCCAGGTCTCTCTTATTGGAAGGGCGCCTTTTCCCAACAGCAATTTTAAGATCTCTCCACAGGTGTTCAATGGGATTTAGATCTAGACTCATTGCTGGCCACTTCAGAACTCCCCAGCGCTTTGTTGCCATCCATTTCTGGGTGCTTTTTGATATATGTTTGGGGTCATTGTCCTGCTGGAAGACCCAAGATCTCGGCCGCAAACCCAGCTTTCTGACACTGGGCTGTACAGTGCGACCCAAAATCTGTTGGGATTTCATGATGCCTTGCACACATTCAAGGTACCCAGTGCCAGAGGCAGCAAAACAACCCCAAAACATCATTGAACCTCCATCATATTTCACTGTAGGTACTGTGTTCTTTTCTTTGTAGGCCTCATTCCGTTTTCGGTAAACAGTACGATGATGTGCTTTACCAAAAAGCTCTATCTTGGGCTCATCTGTCCACAAAACATTTTTGCAGAAGGATTTTGGCTTACTCAAGTTCATTTTGGCAATATGTAGTCTTACTTTTTATGTCTGTGTGTCAGCAGTGGGGTGCTCCTGGGTCTCCTGCCATAGCGTTTCATTTCATTTAAATGTTGACGGATAGTTCACGCTGACACTGATGCTCCCTGAGCCTGCAGGGCAGCTTCAATATCTTTGGAACTTGTTTGGGGCTGCTTATCCACCATCCTGTCTATCCTGCGTTGACACTTTTCATCAATTTTTCTCTTCCGTCCACGCCCAGGGAGATTAGCTACAGTGCCATGGGTTGCAAACTTCTTTATAATGTTGCACACTGTGGACAAAGGCAAATCTAGATCTCTGGAGATGGACTTGTAACATTGAGATAGTTGATCCTCTTCTCCTCTTTCTGTTGTCCATGCTTAGTGTGGTACACACAGACACACAATGCAAAGACTAAGTAAACTTCTCTTCTTTTTATCTGCTTTCAGGTATTATTTTTATATTGCCCAAATCAGTTACTTGCCCCAGGTGAGTTTAAAGGAGCATCACATGCTTGAAACAATCTTATTTTTCCTCAATTTTGAAAGGGTGCCAATAATTTTGTCCAGTTTTTGGAGTTTGGTGTGACATTATGTCCAATTAGCTTTTTTCCTCCCTTTTTTGGTTTAGTTCCAAAACACACAAAGGGAATAAACATGTGTATAGCAAAACATGTGTTACTGCAATCCTTTTCTGTCTTGAAAAATTTCAGGGGTGCCAACATTTACGGCCATGACTGCATACAGCAATTGATGCAGTGTATACAGAGGCGAGGCAGTGTATACAGAGGTGATGCAGTATCTACATGTATACAGCGGTGGATGCAGTGTATACAGAGGTGATGCAGTGTATACAGTGGTGGATGCAGTGTATACAGAGGTGGAACAGTGAGGATGCAGTGTATACAGAGGCGATGCAGCGTGGATTCAGTTTATACAGAGGTGGTACAGTAAAGATGCAGTGTATACATAGGTGGTACAGTGTGGATGCAGTGTATACAGACGTGATGCAGTGTATACAGAGGTGGTACAGTGTAGAAGCAGTGTATACAGAGGTGGTACAGTGTGGATGCAGTGTATACAGACGTGATGCAGTGTATACAGAGGTGGTACAGTGAAGAAGCAGTGTATACAGAGGTGGTACAGTGTAGAAGCAGTGTATACAGAGGTGGTACAGTGTAGAAGCAGTGTATACAGAGGTGGTACAGTGTGGATGCAGTGTATACAGAGATGGTACAGTGTGGATGCAGTGTATACAGAGGTGGCACAGTGTAGAAGCAGTGTATACAGAGGTGGCACAGTGTATAAGCAGTGTATACAGAGGTGGCACAGTGTGGACGCAGTGTATACAGAGGTGGTACAGTGTGGACGCAGTGTATACAGAGGTGATACAGTGTATACAGTGCGGATGCAGTGTATACATTGCGGATGCAGTGAATACAGTGTGGATACAGTATATACAGTGTGGATACAGTATATACAGTGTGGAGGCAGTGTATACAGTGTGGAGGCAGTGTATACAGTGTGGAGGCAGTGTATACAGTGTAGAGGCAGTGTATACAGTGTAGAGGCAGTGTATACAGTGTGGAGGCAGTGTATACAGTGTGGAGGCAGTGTATACAGTGTGGAGGCAGTGTATACAGTGTGGAGGCAGTATATAGAGGTGATGCAGTGTATACAGTGTGGAGGCAGTGTATATAGAGATGATGCAGTATATACAGTGTGGATACAGTGTATACAGAGGTGATGCAGTGTATACAGTGTGGAGGCAGTGTATACAGTGTGGAGGCAGTGTATATAGAGGTGATGCAGTGTATACAGTGTGGATGCAGTGTATACAGAGGTGATGCAGTGTATACAGTGTGGAGGCAGCGTATACAGTATGGAGGCAGTGCATACAGTGTGGAGTCAGTGTATACAGTGTGGAGTTAGTGTATACAGTGTGCAGGCAGTGTATACAGTGTAGAGGCAGTGTATACAGTGGTGATGCAGTGTATACAGTGTGGATGCAGTGTATACAGAGGCGATGCAGTGTATACAGTGTGTATGCAGTGTATAGTGTGTATGCAACGTATACAGTGTGGAGGCAGTGTGTATACAGTGTTTATGCAGCGTATACAGTGTGGAGGCAGTGTATACAGTGTGAAGGCAGTGTATACAGTGTGGAGGCAGTGTATACAGTGTGGAGGCAGTGTATATAGAGGTGATGCAGTGTATACAGTGTGGAGGCAGTGTATACAGAGGTTATGCAGCGTATACAGTGTGGAGGCAGTGTATACCGTGTGGAGGCAGTGTATACAGTGTAGAGGAAGTGTATACAGAGGTGATGCAGTGTATACAGTGTGGAGGCAATGTATACAGTGTGGAGGCAGTGTATACAGAGGTGATGCAGGGTATACAGTGTGTATGCAGTGTATAGTGTGTATGCAGCGTATACTGTGTGGAGGCAGTGTATATAGAGGTGAGGCAGTGTATACAGTGTGGAGGCAGTGTATACAGTGTGGAGGCAGTGTATACAGTGTGGAGGCAGTGTATACAGTGTGGAGGCAGTGTATACAGTGTGGAGGCAGTGTATACAGTGTATATAGAGGTGATGCAGTGTATACAGTGTGGAGGCAGTGTATACAGTGTGAAGGCAGTGTATACAGTGTGGAGGTAGTGTATACAGTGTGGAGGCAGTGTATACAGTGTGGAGGTAGTGTATATAGAGGTGATGCAGTGTATACAGAGGTGATGCAATGTATACAGTGTGTATGCAGTGTATAGTGTGTATGCAGTGTATACTGTGTGGAGGCAGTGTATATAGAGGTGAGGCAGTGTATACAGTGTGGAGGCAATGTATACAGTGTGGAGGCAGTGTATACAGTGTGGAGGCAGTGTATACAGTGTATATAGAGGTGATGCAGTGTATACAGTGTGGAGGCAGTGTATACAGTGTGGAGGTAGTGTATACAGTGTGGAGACAGTGTATACAGAGGTGATGCAGTGTATACAGTGTGGAGGCAGTGTATATAGAGGTGATGCAGTGTATACAGTGTGGAGGCAGTGTATACAGTGTGGAGGCAGTGTATATAGAGGTGATGCAGTGTATACAGTGTGGAGGCAGTGTATACAGAGGTGATGCAGTGTATACAGTGTGGAGGTAGTGTATACAGTGTGGAGGCAGTGTATATAGAGGTGATGCAGTGTATACAGTGTGGAGGCAGTGTATACAGTGTGGAGGCAGTGTATATAGAGGTGATGCAGTGTATACAGTGTGGAGGCAGTGTATACAGAGATGATGCAGTGTATACAGTGTGGAGGTAGTGTATACAGTGTGGATGCAGTGTATACAGTGTGGAGGCAGTGTATATAGAGGTGATGCAGTGTATACAGTGTGGAGGCCGTGTATATAGAGGTGATGCAGTGTATACAGTGTGGAGGCAGTGTATACAGTGTGGAGGCAGTGTATATAGAGGTGATGCAGTGTATACAGTGTGGAGGCAGTGTATATAGAGGTGATGCAGTGTATACAGTGTGGAGGCAGTGTATACAGAGGTGATGCAGTGTATACAGTGTGGAGGCAGTGTATATAGAGGTGATGCAGTGTATACAGTATGGAGGCAGTGTATATAGAGGTGATGCAGTGTATACAGTGTGGAGGCAGTGTATATAGAGGTGATGCAGTGTATACAGTGTGGAGGCAGTGTATATAGAGGTGATGCAGTGTATACAGTGTGGAGGCAGTGTATATAGAGGTGATGCAGTGTATACAGTGTGGAGGCAGTGTATATAGAGGTGATGCAGTGTATACAGTGTAGAGGCAAGTGTATATAGAGGTGATGCAGTGTATACAGTGTGGAGGCAGTGTATATAGAGGTGATGCAGTGTATACAGTGTGGAGGCAGTGTATACAGAGGTGATGCAGTG
Organism: Hyla sarda; assembly: GCF_029499605.1. Classification (NCBI taxonomy): domain Eukaryota; kingdom Metazoa; phylum Chordata; class Amphibia; order Anura; family Hylidae; genus Hyla; species Hyla sarda. Next base: position 81,826,310 of record NC_079190.1, read on the forward strand.
TATACAGTGTGGAGGCAGCGTATACAGAGGTGATGCAGTGTATACAGTGTGGAGGCAGCGTATACAGAGGTGATGCAGTGTATACAGTGTGGAGGCAGTGTATACAGAGGTGATGCAGTGTATACAGTGTGGAGGCAGTGTATATAGAGGTGATGCAGTGTATACAGTGTGGAGGCAGTGTATATAGAGGTGATGCAGTGTATACAGAGGTGATGCAGTGTATACAGTGTGGAGGCAGTGTATATAGAGGTGATGCAGTGTATACAGTGAGAAGGCAGTGTATATAGAGGTGATGCAGTGTATACAGTGTGGAGGCAGTGTATATAGAGGTGATGCAGTGTATATAGAGGTGATGCAGTGTATATAGAGGTGATGCAGTGTATACAGTGTGGAGGCAGTGTATATAGAGGTGATGCAGTGTATACAGTGTGGAGGCAGTGTATATAGAGGTGATGCAGTGTATATAGAGGTGATGCAGTGTATATAGAGGTGATGCAGTGTATATAGAGGTGATGCAGTGTATATAGAGGTGATGCAGTGTATACAGTGTGGAGGCAGTGTATACAGAGGTGATGCAGTGTATACAGTGTGGAGGCAGTGTATATAGAGGTGATGCAGTGTATACAGTGTGGAGGCAGTGTATACAGAGGTGATGCAGTGTATACAGTGTGGAGGCAGTGTATATAGAGGTGATGCAGTGTATGCAGTGTGGAGGCAGTGTATATAGAGGTGATGCAGTGTATACAGTGTGGAGGCAGTGTATATAGAGGTGATGCAGTGTATACAGTGTGGAGGCAGTGTATATAGAGGTAATGCAGTGTATACAGTGTGGAGGCAGTGTATATAGAGGTGATGCAGTGTATACAGTGTGGAGGCAGTGTATATAGAGGTGATGCAGTGTATACAGTGTGGAGGCAGTGTGGAGGCAGTGTGGAGGCAGTGTGGAGGCAGTGTATATACAGTGCACCTGTGTGTGTTCCCTGGCTCCAGCAGTTCGGTGGCCGGTGCTTCCCTCCCTCCATCCTCCGCCCGCTCCCAGCTGTAGCCTCCATGCTCCGGGGACTCGCCGCTGCCAATCAGAGGAGGCTCCGGGCGGTGTGAGGTAGGTGGGGGCCATTGTTCCCTCGCCTGATTGTTAGTCACAGAGAAGCAGCCGGTCTTCCTTATTCCTCCATCCAGGGTGGGAGCGGCCGGTCAGTGCTGTCAGCTGCCTCCAGCGCCCATCACCACAGCCCCGGTCACACATACAGCAGCCGCCCGGCGCGCCCCTCAGCCTGGAGCCCCTATGTACGACGACCTGTACATCCATGGATTCGAGGACTCTGAGGTGGTGAGTGCGGGAGATGGGCGAACGGGAACATGCAACAGATACCCCGAGTGTACGGAGCGGGCAGGGGATGGCACACTGCAACAGATACCCCGAGTGTACGGAGCGGGCAGGGGGTGGCACACTGCAACAGATACCCCGAGTGTACGGAGAGGGCAGGGGATGGCACACTGCAACATATACCCCCGAGTGTACGGAGCGGGCAGGGGATGGCACACTGCAACAGATACCCCGAGTGTACGGAGCGGGCAGGGGATGGCACACTGCAACAGATACCCCGAGTGTACGGAGCGGGCAGGGGATGGCACACTGCAACAGATACCCCGAGTGTACGGAGCGGGCAGGGGATGGCACACTGCAACATATACCCCCAAGTGTACGGAGCGGGCAGGGGATGGCACACTGCAACAGATACCCCGAGTGTACGGAGCGGGCAGGGGATGGCACACTGCAACAGATACCCCGAGTGTACGGAGCGGGCAGGGGATGGCACACTGCAACAGATACCCCGAGTGTACAGAGCGGGCAGGGGATGGCACACTGCAACAGATACCCCGAGTGTACAGAGCGGGCAGGGGATGGCACACTGCAACAGATACCCCGAGTGTACGGAGCGGGCAGGGGATGGCACACTGCAACAGATACCCCGAGTGTACGGAGCGGGCAGGGGATGGCACACTGCAACAGATACCCCGAGTGTACGGAGCGGGCAGGGGATGGCACACTGCAACATATACCCCCGAGTGTACGGAGCGGGCAGGGGATGGCACACTGCAACAGATACCCCGAGTGTACGGAGCGGGCAGGGGATGGCACACTGCAACAGATACCCCGAGTGTACGGAGCGGGCAGGGGATGGCACACTGCAACAGATACCCCCGAGTGTACGGAGCGGGCAGGGGATGCCACACTGCAACATATACCCCCGAGTGTACAGAGCGGGCAGGGGATGGCACACTGCAACATATACCCCGAGTGTACGGAGCGGGCAAGGGATGGCACACTGCAACAGATACCCCGAGTGTACGGAGCGGGCAGGGGATGGCACACTGCAACAGATACCCCCGAGTGTACGGAGCGGGCAGGGGATGGCGCACTGCAACAGATACCCCGAGTGTACGGAGCGGGCAGGGGGTGGCACACTGCAACAGATACCCCGAGTGTACGGAGCGGGCAGGGGATGGCACACTGCAACATATACCCCGAGTGTATCAGCCGATTTTATATGACTTATACCCTTTATATTTACTACATCCTAGACGTGTATATGTACCATATTATAATAGATATGCCATATATACCATATGAGTAGTAGAATATAATATACCATATGAGTAGTAGAAGTATAATATACCATATGAGTAGTAGTATAATATAATTTACCATATGAGTAGTAGAATATAATATACCATATGAGTAGTAGAAGTATAATATACCATATGAGTAGTAGTATAATATAATTTACCATATGAGTAGTAGAATATAATATACCATATGAGTAGTAGTATAGTATAATATACCATATGAGTAGTAGTATAATATAATATACCATATGAGTAGTAGAATATAATATACCATATGAGTAGTAGAATATAATATACCATATGAGTAGAAGTATAATATACCATATGAGTAGTAGAATATAATATACCATATGAGTAGAAGTATAATATACCATATGAGTAGTAGTATAGTATAATACCATATGAGTAGTAGAATATAATATACCATATGAGTAGTAGTATAGTATAATACCATATGAGTAGTAGAATATAATATACCATATGAGTAGTAGTATAGTATAATATACCATATGAGTAGTAGTATAGTATAATATACCATATGAGTAGTAGTATAATATAATATACCATATGAGTAGAATATAATATACCATATGAGTAGTAGTATAGTATAATAAACCATATGAGTAGTAGTATAATATACCATATGAGTAGTAGTATAGTATAATATACCATATGAGTAGTAGTATAATATAATATACCATATGAGTAGAATATAATATACCATATGAGTAGTAGTATAGTATAATATACCATATGAGTTCTACACAGAAATCATACCTTTTACCCATATGGTAATATAGGTTACATATTAACCATGTATCCTCATAGACCTGTACATGTACCTTATATTATGATAAAGATGCCAGAATATCCAAAAGATATACACATATGCCATATACAGTCCCATACATATTATATATATATATATAACACATCATGTATACCTATGCAGTAATATGTGCATCATATATTAAAATAATTCCAATATACACACATTCATATACCATCATACACATACTGAAAACAGACATATAAAATAATATATCAAACCCACATGCTATTTATTATACTACACAACAATAATACATACACCATGCTACATGCATATACATAATACCTATGTAGAAACAAAATCACATAACAGGGCGGTATATCATATATTTTACTATGAAGTGTCGCTACTGTAAACTATATGTATGTGTCCTAGAGACTATTTTCCAGTCTCGCCCAGTCTAAGGGTCTATTCACACAGCAGAATTCCACCTCAAATGAAAGCCCAATACACTTCTATTCCACACTCCCATTGACACTTCGGAATTTCCGCATGCGGAAAACAATGCACCGACTCCTACTAAATTTAGATTGGAATAAAATAAAAAAAACGCAAGTTTAAATGTCCCAATTCACAAAAAGTTATAACTAATGACTTCTCTACTGTAAGAAAAAAGACCAATGCATGCAGTGCCTCAGGTAACCGCAAAACGAACACGTTAAGTGAGAAGCATGCTTTTCATGTGCTTTACTATTTGGCACAAAACGCACAATTAGGAGCGGCAATACTTCTACTTTCCATAGTGTTGTGCTCTGCTGTTACAGGGAACCCATGGGTAACCTAGCCTCTCACTGATATGGGATTAAGGAAATATGTTTTTTGCAGAACTAGAGACACTTGTATGAGTGAAGAGAATGGAGGTCAATAGTTCAAGACTGAAGCTGTAAACCATTGGAAAAATGTTAGCTTAAAGGGGTACTCTGCCCCTAGACATCTTATCCCCTATCCAAACGATAGGGGATAAGATGTCAGATCGCCGGGGTCCAGCTGCTGGGGACCCCCGGGATCGCTGCTTCGGCACCGCGCTATCATTACTGCACAGAGCGAGTTCGCTCTGTGCGTAATGATGGGCGATACAGTGGCTGGAGCATCGTTACATCACGGCTCCGCCCCTCGTGATGTCACGGCCCGCCCCCTCAATACAAGTCTATGGGAATGGGCGTGTAGGTCGTCACGCCCCCTGCCATAGACTTGCATTAAGGGGGCGGGCCGTGATGTCATGAGGGGCGGAGCGATGATGTCACGCTGCTCCGTCCCCTGTATTGCCCGTCATTACGCACAGAGTGAACTCTCTACTGTGTAGTAATGAAAGCGCGGTGCCGCAGCGGCGATCCTGGGGGTCCCCAGCAGCGGGACCCCGGCGATCTGACATCTTATCCCCTATCCTTTGGATAGGGTATAAGATGTCTAGTGGCGGAGTACCCCTTTAAACTTGACTATGGGATTCTACTAGGGAAATCATGTTTTATAATAAAGTAGTCTCCATTGAAAACCATATGCCAAACGATACATCAGATTGTGTCCGTTTTGCATCCTGTATGGTTTCTCATTTTTTTTCCCGTACCCAAAACCGTAGCCTACCACAGTTTTTTGTCCAGGTGAAAAACCGTATAACTGTATTGCAAAAACGTGGTGTGAACCCAGCCTAATGCTTGTGTGCCAGTGGTCAAAGATCATCCAGATCAGAAAATGTGTCCTGCCCTGAACCCAAGTATTACTGCGGCAGATTTATGGTGCAGGAAGATCTAGCAGGTAATAGACACCAGGTGTTGGATCCGCTGGCTCCATTGTAAATGGTTTAGGTGTAGTAAGGAAGAAGTTGTGATACATTGTTTCCTCATAGGTTATATCTCTGTGCAGTGTGTTGGGTGTCATGCAGTTGTGTGTTGTCTACTAATTTGTTGTTCAGTTATTTGTGACAAATTTCTGACAGCTGGGACAAGGGCAGAATGGACCTCAGGTGCATCATTGTTACAGAATAGTCACATTGGAGGAGATTTATCAAAACCTGTGGAGAGGAATAGTGCAGTTGCCCATAGAAACCAATCAGCTTGCTTCTTTAATTTTTACAGGCCTGTGAAAAATGAAAGGAGCAATCTGGTTGCTATGGGCAACTGCACCACTTTCCTTCTACACAGATTTTATAAATCTCCCTCTTTAACCACAAAAAAGTTTAGAGAAGTCACCAAACTAAAGTTTTAATGTATTGTTCCTTATGTAATTATAATACACTTTGCTATTTACTTGCTGTTAAAATTCTCAACCTTTGCTTTTTAATGTGATTTGAATAAACAGCCACTAGGTGGCTCTGTTCTGTTCCCTGCCGCAAGTCAAACAGTTTGGTCTCCTCCCGGCCTGGCAGGAGACCAAACTCAGGAAGTGCGTGCAGGGCATGGTGGGGCACAGCTCTCGCAGGCTTCAGTGACTTAATGCTTCTGGGGAACGCCCACTTTCTCCTTCCAGGAGCTCAGACAATGTGAGCAAGGGGAAAGATATGATACAGAGCTTTTTCTGAACATTTTTAAGGGCAGGAGGGGTGTTAGGAGGAGTAGTTAGGGAATATAATTTGTGTCAGTTTAGAAAATATGGTTTGATGACAGGTACTCTTTAACTGTGTTGTTTACATAGCTTGATACATGAACGTAGGCTATACAGTGCCCCCCGCCCCCCAACATTTTATCTGTGCCCCATGTTCCATCTTGTTTATACTCGTATACATTATTCTACCTGTGTAGAGTATTTGAACAGACTAGTGGTCGATTAAACTTTGGCTCATTGATCAAGAATTCATATTACACTGACTGCATTGCTTGTATATGAAGTACCAGGGGACACTGCCGTACAGAAGTGGCATGCCCATAGTGAAGGCAGCAGATGGTAAATTTAGTGAAGTTTTTAAACTCTCTTGGAATGTATATGTAGTGTAGCTTTCGTGCCCATATGAGGGGGTCAGAGCTGCTTCTATGTCATTGGTCTACATTGTGTTAGTAAATATTAAGGGTAGGGTCACATATAGCGCATACGCACAGCAGGAAATACGATGCGTGTTCTTCTATGAGCAGACACCTAGGACTGTTTGTGTCAGCCCTGTGTGCAAAGTGACATTTGGAGGTGGGGCCAGCATGCCAAAGTGACTGTAATGCGTGGGCCCCCCTCCAAACATCACTATGCACCCGCTGTGCAGCGTGAAATACACTGCTTATACGCTATGTGTGACCCTACCCTAAGGGTGCGTGCCCACAGGGCGTATACGCAGCGTATTTCACGCTGCGCAAAATTTACGGCAGCAGCGGGAAATACGCTGCGTATTCCTTACTCACTATACACACAGGGCTTTCCGGTGGCAGCCCTGTGTGTGCAGTGAGTTTTGGAGGCAGAGCCGCGCATCAGTCACGCCGGCACACGGCCCCGTCTCTAAACTAAAACTCACTACACGCATAGGGCTGCCGCCGGAAAGCCCTGTGTGTATAGTGAGCAAGGAATACGCAGCGTATGTCCCGTTGCTTCCGTAAATTTTGCGCAGCATGAAATATGCTGCGTATACGCCATGTGGGAACGCACCCTTAGGGTACGCTCACACGCGCAGATTTTCGCAGCGTATTTAGCTGCGGATCCGCTGGTGAAGGCCCCACTGTATGCTGGCTTTACATGTGCCTGCTGGTAGCGGCAATACGCCGCTACGAGCAGACACACTGCAGCGATGTGTGCGGCTTACTCGCACATCGCGGCCGCTCTCCCTCCTCTGAGCTAGGCAGAGAGCTCCCGCACATCGCTGCACTGTGTCTGCTCGTAGCGGCGTATTGCCACTACCAGCAGGCACATGTAAAGCCAGCATAGAGCGGGCCTTCACCAGCGGATCTGCAGCGTAAAATCCGCTGAAAATCCGCGCGTGTGAACGTACCCTAAAGAAGCATTTCATGCTAATATGTTGAGGTTCTTGTGTATGCCTTCTACTTAACTGTGTTAGCTGATGCCGCAGGCATGGGATAGGTTCCATGTTAGACGCCCTTATTTATTAAGCGTTTTTATTAGTGTGGAATATTGTTTCAAGGTACGGTCCTACGCAGGTATTTCAAGCTGTGCAGCTGGGTAGTCCTATGTGTATTCTCATCTGAGAATATGCAGCGTATTTCCTGCTGCGAAATCGCTACGTGGGACCGTACCCTCAGACTTGCAGGATTCCACTCTATTTACTATGGGGATTCACAGGTCAGGTTGTGAGAACACACATCTTTTCTACAGTATTTCAGGTCTATGGATTTATTTTGGTGCAAAAAAAAAAAAAAGGCGCAGACACAATTTCTGGCAAAATGCACTGCCCTGTGGCACTTTTTGGCACACAACCCAACAATAGCACGTTGGCTCTACAATAGTAAGTCAAGGCCACAATCTGTAAAATGACTTTGTAATTCTACCTACATTTCCGATAAACCCTGTCTCTGGCTGTGGTGTTTGATCACTGCACCTGGTCATCTCCTCAGGCTGCTAGTGCCGGAGATCACCCAGGTAAATTCAAGATTTATAAGTGGGTTGAGAACAGTTCACACTACATGCAGTTTTCATGTGTTTTCTTATACAAAGTGTGTTTTTTAGAGAAATATTGCCCTGAGTAGAAGGTGATTTGTCCTATAATCATAAATGAGGTGTTATGTGAAGATTTCACGGCTGCGTTTGCATGTAGAATTTTTACTGCATTCTTCACACACTTTTTTACTGCATTTAAGGTGTTTTATGCAGCAATTTTCCAAAATTGTGATAAACCTTACACATTTTTGCCATGTTTGGCACAATTGTAGCACAAAATCTAAATTTTTGTCATGATATGGTGAAAATCGCAGCAAAAACGGGGAAAAAAAAGCAAGAAATGAATTTTGTGAACACATAGATGCAGCTGTGCTGGAATAAAACAGATCGCACTGTAGGACTAGTGATGGTGAATGTGCTTGATATCAGGGAAAAAAAACTGGAGTGCTTCAATGTGCTATGTCCTTATAATGGGAGCGATCATCATCTTAGGTAATGAAACCAGAAGATAGAGGAGCCTCCCATGATGTACTTTACATCTGGAACCTTTGGGGGAGATTTATCAAAACCTGTGCAGAGTTGCCCATAGCAACCAATCAGATTGGTTCTTTCATTTTTCACAGGCTTCTTTAAAAATGATGGAAGCTATCTGGTTGCAAAACAAAAGAAGGTTTCCAGCTGGCCGGAATTTTTAAAACAAAAGGCTTTATTTTAAATCTTTAAAAGCTTGTTCCATACAAAGAAAGACGTTAAATCCTGACGTGTTTTGACCATGATGGTCTTAGTCATAGATGTCAATCTGGTTGTTTGCTAAGGGCAACTGGTCACCTTTTCTCTGCACAAGTTTTTATAAATCTTCCCCCAATGCTTAATCTAGACACTTTCCATCTTTGATGTCCAGACAGAGCATTATAGATATTCCACATTTCCAATGGGACAGTCTGGTCCAACAAACCCTATTCATCATGGTACCAATGAAAATCTAGGCAACCATGTGATATGTGGGTCAAGGCACAGTAATATTCGCCCTATAACTATAGTGACCAATTAGAAAGCTTATCTTTACAATTGTTATCTTCAAGCAATGTAATGTGCGGGCCACCTGCTGCATAGTCCCATACAGGACATATGGAGAATGTTGACCTATAAACAGCAGAGCTCATTCATAACCTGCAAATTGAGTTGTCACAGAGAACCTATAAATCTACAAATCTTATGTCAGGATTCCGTCAAGCTGAGATATGTGGAGCTGTTTGGAGGGGGCCTTATACTGAAGAGCTTTCTATGTCCTCCAGCTTCCTGATGAAGGGTATAATGATAGGTGATCGGATTGGGGGCTCTTTGTCCCCCTGTTTTAGTAGATTGTTGATCAGATATCCGTGGATCACAAAAGACAGCCAAGCAGTGCTGGGTTTAGGCTGCATGATCCCCTATGCAAAACTGCCATTTTGTGTCACCAGAGGCGGCTCCAGACTGTGAGGCCTTAGGCAAACTTGATCATGAGGCCCCCTACCCCTGTGAATTTAAGAGAATGGCAGTGCATACAGTGTATGCATCAGTGCTCATGCGAGAAGCACGTAGGAATTTTTTCAAGGGTTAGGGTAATATTAGCCCCTTTAGGTAGTAAAAACAGCAGAAGGCCCCTTTAAAGTCAGCCATTTCACCCACAGTAAACCCAGTACACTAGGTTATAGTGTGGGTGAACAGGAATAACTGGTCACTTACTTAAATATGTCCAGTAAGTCCTGAGATATGTCCCCCTAGAAGATCCTCGCGAGGGGAGCTTTACCTGCTCGATTTACATATTCATTGTCCCATCCTAGTGAAGTGAAGTCAGACAATGAATATGTAAATTAAGCTGGCAAAGCCCCGTCCCATGTGCATGATTCACTGAATTTAGCAGATCTTCTGGGGGACATATTACATTTACACTACGTAAACAGAAGCAGCCCGTTTTAGATAGTGAAATCAGCAGCAGCCCCCCATTAGGTAGTGAAATCAGCAGCAGCCCCCCATTAGGTAGTGAAATCAGCAGCAGCCCCCCATTAGGTAGTGAAATCAGCAGCAGCCCCCCATTAGGTAGTGATATCAGCAGCAGCCCCCCATTAGGTAGTGAAATCAGCAGCAGCCCCCCATTAGGTTGTGAAATCAGCATCAGCCCCCCATTAGGTAGTGAAATCAGCTGCAGCCCCCCTTTAGGTAGTGAAATCAGCTGCAGCCCCCCTTTAGGTAGTGAAATCAGCTGCAGCCCCCTCTTTAGGTAGTGAAATCACCTGCAGCCCCCCCTATAGGTAGTGAACTCAGCTGCAGCCCCCCTTTTGAGTGGTTAAAAAACAAAAACAAACAAAGATACCTCATCCCGTAGTCCGCAGTATGGCGTCTTCTTCCCCCTTCTCCCTCCAGTTTGCTCTCTGGCACATGATGACGTCACTCATGAGCTGGAGGGCAGAGGAAGGATGCTCGGGCCTCTTGTGGCTGTTTGCATATCGCAAGCAGCCACAAAGGAGATTGACAGGGCGAGGAGCCAATTGCTCTTCCCTCTGTCAATCAGCAGAGCGCCGAATTTAGCTATAGATGCATCTGCAAGACGCGTTTATAGTAAAATGCGCCCAGGACTCGGGGGCGAGTTAGGGGGCTGTGAGGCCTCCTCAAGTGCGGGCCTTAGGCACCCACCTAACTCATCTAGTGGGAGAGCCACTTCTGGGTGTCGCCACTTTATTTTTCATTGGGAAGCTAAGTTAAATACAGCCCCCTGATCATGAAAATTGACCATCTCCATATGAAGGTTATGAAAAGACACATTTTAGAGTCACATAAAAAAAAAAAAAAATACTGCATGGCTGTCGTCTAGTGTGCCCTTAGCAATTTTTAAAGTTATTCCTAAACCTAAAAAATTGCTAAGAACTGATATTTGACCCTAGTATAGACCCCATACTATAAGACCCAGAACAGATCACTAAATGTATTCACATCCCAGGCCCTTAGATCAGTGTTTCGCAAGCGCGGTCCTCAAATCCCGAAAACATGACCTGTTCAGGGTACTTGATTATCAGACCCCAGACCAGATGCGCTATTATCAGACCCCAGATCAGATCACTAAATGTACTCACATCCCAGACTCCTAGATTATCACACCCCAGACGGAATCACTAAATGTATTCACATCTCAGACCCCTAGATTATCAGTTCCCAGATCAGACCTGATCCCTGTCCCATCTTATGTCCTAACTCCTAAATGCTGATACAAACTAGCAGGAAGACATCATTGTGGCACATATCCACATTTAAGAGACAAGACACAAGACTAGGAGTGGGGTGTTCTCCTCTTCCACAGTAAATATGTGGTCAGAGTGGTGGTTAAAGGCCAGTGTGCACACTGCACCATCCTCTGTTACTCCTAAACAATTTGCCAGCTGGCACATTGTTTACCTACACGGATGGCACATAGAATTGTTGTATTCAACTAAATGGCCAACTTTGTCTATCTCTGTCAGTCCCATAGAATAAAAGTAGAGTGGCAGTGCGCATACTTGGCTGACGCTCCGTTCAAACGGGTACTTTGGACCTCAGTTCTCCTAAACAATGGGGATACCAGCTGTCAGACCTCTGCCGATCAGATACTTTTCACAAGATAGGGGCTTATTATAAGATAAGTGCCCCTATGCCTGTGACATATCTGTTATTCTTTATACCTTTATCTCAAGGGCCTATGTACCATAGAAGAAGCCCTGCAGCTCACACAAGGCTCAGAAAGGGACCGGTAAGATTGGTCCTGTGCCTCCTTACCAAGATATATAGATCACACCTTTTGTTATAGGTACCTCAAGTATAATTTAGTACTGAAGTGAGTGTGCCAGTGCCTTACTTTGCTAATGGGTAGAAAGGTGGGGTGAAATGCCAGGCTGTCCTGGAGTGTAGTGGTTGTGTATATAGATCTGTATTTTCTAGGATATTGGGCCAGCACCATCGGCTATATTGCCATAACTACAGTCCATCATCATGGTACACATCATTGTCTGAATGTGTAGGGACCAGAATACATTACATCCTCTGAAATACATTAAATATTGCATTATTCGATTTATGACCAGTTTTTGGCTTAGTGCATGAATTGCTGCTCTGTGCATACATACACAGATCATCATCAGTTTCCTACTTAACAGAGTATTGAGTCATTTCGGGTATTGGAAGGGGTTAATTTTTTTGGGGCTTGACTCAGTGCCCTAGGGAAATGAACTGAATATCCCCAAGGGGTCTTGCCCATCCCACAGGCTGTCACGTAGCAGATCTAGTGTACGGTAATGAGTATAGGTTGGTCTTTTACAGAAGACTGTATTGTTCTGGGGCTGCAGCCTTCTTCTTTCTAGAACACTACATTTTAGAATATATTTATATGCATTATATATAACCCGCATTTTACATTATTTATTTATATAGAGCACACATGTTCTACAGCAATGTGCATGACTGCTCATGGTTTAATGAAAAATAGAGAAAATATTTTTGGTACACACCACTCTCATTCTGTGTAGTTGGCTCCATTGACCCGATAACCCGCCAATAAGAACGGGACATTTGGGGGCAGAGGTGTTATTTCAGTTTTCCCTTAGGCAACAGACATGATAGAAGTGGCTCTGCTACCAATGTGCCTGGCTGATGTTGTGAATGGGGCCTTAGACTGTTAAGTTACCTATACAGATTAAATACGAGTCAGCCAAATGCTTGTTTCCCCTGACTTCCCCATAAACATGTGTGCTGGACTCCAAAAGTGTTTTCTGCTCGGGACAGGGAATAAACAGGCGTCAGAACCCCCTAACTTGGAAACAATGGGGGAGATTTATTAAAACCTGTCCAGAGGAAAAGTTGCTGAGTTGCCCCTAGCAACCAATCAGATCGCTTCTTTCATTTTTGAAAAGGCCTCTGGAAAATGAAAGCAGTGATCTGATTGGTTGCTATTGGCAACTCAGCAACTTTTTCTCTGGATGGGTTTTGATAAATCTTGCCCAGTTCTACTTTCCAGACATCTGCTATTGGAAGTGAGTTGTGAAGGGAGTATAGATCCTGCTAAAAATCACTGATCTAAGAAACATAGTAAAGATAGTCCTACTCTTCCCTGTGTTGGTTTGTTTTCCCATTGGGAAAGACCACAAGTCGCAGACTACATAAATGCACCTACCCACAGAAAAAGCGTTGATCCAGCAATGTATCAAACAAATCCAGCTTTATTGAAGGTTCATGTAAAAACAGGTACAGCAACCATAGCGAACATCAGACACGTTTCAGGTGCATGCGCACCCTTAGTCACTGACGAAGGGTGCGCATGAGCCTAAAACGCGTCTGATGTTAGCTATGGTTGCTGTACCTGTTTTTACATGAACCTTCAATAAAGCTGGATTTGTTTGACACATTGCTGGATCAGCGCTTTTTGTGTGGGTTACGATTGCACCCGGCTGTGTGCAGGATCCGTGCAAGTCCATTTGGTGGAGGTGAGCTGGATTCCAGAACTTTTGCATAAATGCACCTACACCTTGTCTGGGGTGCATAGAGAGCTGTAAGGAGCAAAGACGTGTGTCCAGTGTACCACTGGTCGTTATGGTGCTTCTAGCACTTCAGATGTTGTCAGCACACACTAGTGTTGAGTAGCTGACACTCTTTGCTGTGTATAGACACGAGGATAGATCATGCTTGCCTCATGACACTGCTTTCCCTGGAGTTTTTAGCTTTGCAGATGTCACAGCTCTGTATTTTCGGAGCCTTTACCACTTGTCATAGGAAAATAGTTATCGCTGAAGCGGCAGGTTAGTTTCTAACGGGCATTACTCATCTCCCATGGCTGCTGTTCTACAGGACTGGAGACAAAGGGACAATACTACAGCGAATCCCCTGACAAATCAGTTTGGCTGCTTGTACCACAGCTCATCCCTGACAGCATTCAACTCTATGCGATTACCTCACCTAGGGAAGAAAGAGTTGGGCATTGTTCTGCCATAGGCCACCACGTCTTAAGGGTCTTTTTTTTTTTTTTTTTTTTTTTACTCAGGCTTTTAGAGTGTGTTCCCACAATCAGGTTTTTTAGGCAGTTTTTGAAACCAAAGCCAAGAAGGAATCTCTGTCATGTATTCTGCTTATGACCAGCTCCTGGCTTTGGCTTCAAAAACTGTACGAAAAAATGTGAATATGCAAGTGCAGCCATAGGGGGAGATTTATCAAAACCTGTGTGGAGGAAGATCGGTGCAGTGCCCATAGCAACCAATCAGATTGCTGCTTTAATTTTTGACAAGGCTTTTATGCTCTTTAAAATTAAAGAAGCAATCTGATTGGTTGCTATGTGCAACTGCACCACTCTTCCTTTACACAGGTTTTGATAAATCTCCCCCCAATAGAGTTTTCCTTTTAAGGGGAGTTACAGGCCAAACTCAATTGGCAACTTCACTGATACCAGCAGCATACGAGTTGATGCCTTAAAGGGGTTTCCAGGATTTATTTTATTTTTTCCCCAAGAAAGAACACTACTCTCTGGGCACCGAACTAGCTCATTTGCTATAGCAGTGGCCAGAACATCAAAAGCAATATGCCTTGGTCATGTAGGTTGCATTAATAGGATATTCTCTCTGTTTATGGCTATCAGCATTTTTGTGGGCTTAGAACTGTTACTGATGTTGGAAGTATGTAAATGGTCACACTGCGCCTCTTAGCCTCAAGTTGCGAAGGGATTTGTCTTTATTAAAATCAGTGTGTTGGTATGTTGGTGCAGCAGAGCTCTGTGAATAGATTGGTGCAGCAAATCTGCTTGTATATTGGTGCAGCCCAGCTGTGTGTATGTGAGTAGAGCAGAAATGTATGTGTGTGTGTTGCTTTGCTGTGTGTATGTGAGTATAGCAGAAATGTGTGTGTGTGTGTGTGTGTGTGTGTTGCTTTGCTGTGTGTATGTGAGTATAGCAGAAATGTATGTGTGTGTGTGTGTGTGTGTGTGTATGTGAGTATAGCAGAAATGTATGTGTGTGTGTGTGTGTGTGTGTGTGTTGCTTTGCTGTGTGTATGTGAGTATAGCAGAAATGTGTGTGTGTGTGTGTGTGTGTGTGTGTGTATGTGAGTATAGCAGAAATGTATGTGTGTGTGTGTATGTGAGTATAGCAGAAATGTATGTGTGTGTGTGTGTGTTGCTTTGCTGTGTGTATGTGAGTATAGCAGAAATGTGTGTGTGTGTGTGTGTGTGTGTGTATGTGAGTATAGCAGAAATGTATGTGTGTGTGTGTATGTGAGTATAGCAGAAATGTATGTGTGTGTGTGTTGCTTTGCTGTGTGTATGTGAGTATAGCAGAAATGTGTGTGTGTGTGTGTTGCTTTGCTGTGTGTATGTGAGTATAGCAGAAATGTATGTGTGTGTGTGTTGCTTTGCTGTGTGTATGTGAGTAGAGCAGAAATGTGTGTGTGTGTGTGTTGCTTTGCTGTGTGTATGTGAGTATAGCAGAAATGTGTGTGTGTGTGTGTGTATGTGTATGTGGGTATAGCAGAAATGTGTGTGTGTGTGTGTGTGTTGCTTTGCTGTGTGTATGTGAGTATAGCAGAAATGTGTGTGTGTGTGTGTGTGTGTGTGTATGTGTATGTGAGTATAGCAGAAATGTGTGTGTGTGTGTGTGTGTGTGTGTGTGTGTGTGTGTATGTGTATGTGAGTAGAGCAGAAATGTGTGTGTGTGTGTGTTGCTTTGCTGTGTGTATGTGAGTATAGCAGAAATGTATGTGTGTGTGTGTGTGTGTGTGTGTGTGTATGTGTATGTGAGTATAGCAGAAATGTATGTGTGTGTGTGTGTGTGTTGCTTTGCTGTGTGTATGTGAGTATAGCAGAAATGTATGTGTGTGTTGCTTTGCTGTGAGTATAGCAGAAATGTGTGTGTGTGTGTGTGTGTTGCTTTGCTGTGTGTGTGTGTGTGTGTGTGTGTGTGTGTTGCTTTGCTGTGTGTATGTGAGTATAGCAGAAATGTATGTGTGTGTGTTGCTTTGCTGTGTGTATGTGAGTATAGCAGAAATGTATGTGAGTAGAGCAGAAATGTATGTGTGTATGTGAGTAGAGCAGAAATTTGTGTGTGTGTGTTGCTTTGCTGTGTGTGTTGCTTTGCTGTGTGTATATGGATGTATAGTTTAGATTTATATGCGGGTTCAGCAGAGCTGTGTGTGTAGCAGACAGATGTGTTTGAGTAGCAATGATGTGTGTGCGCTGCAGTGCTCTGTAATGTACGGGTATGTAGTAGCTAATGTCTGTAATTTAGCACCAGGATCATACTTCTCATTAGGATTATGTTATCTTCATTTTTTTGTGAGTAATAAATTTATAATATAAAGCTTCAAGGTGTCTAATTTACAGCATCTTTCTTTACTACGTTGTAGAACTACATGCATTAAAAAAAGCTAATTTGTCACTGCATTTTTCTGTTTATTCCCTTAAAGAAGGTAGAGCACACGTTTAAGGGTGTTAAAAGGGTACTACACTGCCCCAGTGTTCGGAACATTTTGCTCCGAAAGCTGGCTGCAGGCTACGGGGGGCGTGACGTCACGAGGGGCGTGGCCATGACGTCACATGATGTGCAGTCACGAGGGGCGTGGCCATGACGTCACTACCCCTGCAGCCAGCACCCAGCGTTCAGAGCAAAATGTTCCGAACGCTGGGGCAGTGGAGTACCCCTTTTAAAGCTATAAGGTTAATGTTGGTTTAGAGAATACTTTTCTGGCTTCCTTTTTCATGGTTCACCTGAACCCCTAATGTGTCTTTGTACCTTCATTAGCTGTGGGCCGAACTATATGACCATACACATGCACAATCTGCCTGGCCAAACATGCATGTGTTCTCATTGCAGAGAAAGGAGTCATTTATTTTTGCTTTAATCTTGCTTATGTTTTTGTGGAACATTGGCGCCTGATAAATTTACCACTGCAAAGTGAAAACTGAAATGGACTTTTGTTAGATCGTTGGTAGCTTTTTGCTTACAGCCAAATATGTCAAAAAAAAGTGATTTGGCGCATGTACGACATTTCATGTGCCTAATATAGGCCAAAAAATGTTCTAAAGACAATGACAAATGTCCCGCTTAAAGTGGTATGCAAGGATTTATTTTATTTTACTATGCTACAGGGACTGCAAAGTTAGTGTAGTTCATAATAGTGTCTGTACCTGTGTTTCATGGTGGTCTCGCAATTCTTCTGAGATATTACATCACTAGTCAGGTGTTCAGAAAGAGCACGTCTTTGCTTCAATGGGTGGAGCGAATGCTGGGTAGGAGGGAGATTATTCTGCAGTGAATTGTAGGTTTGAAACAGCTGGAGGCACCCTGGTTAGAAAACACTGGTCTATTGTATTAAAGGGAGCACAGGTGTGTCATTGTGTGGGGTGGGTGATGTGTGGCAGGAAGAAAAATGACCTCACACTTACAAACAAGGATATTATGGGACATGTAGTTCCCATAGACATGAATAGAGGGGGCGTGGCGTGATGTCAAGTCTCCAGTCCCTTTAATTGCTGCCTGACAATTTCGTTGGCATCTTATTGATGGAGAACAAAAAGATAAGATAAGTTGTTGTAATTAAACATGCGATCCTCCTTATACCCATTATCTGTTGGGGTAGACATGACAGGCTTCCACACACCCAAGATAATCGACTAGTCTTACTGAAATTAGAAGGTGTGGTTGACTTTTGTCTAATATATATGAGGGCCTAAGGAATATTGCATTGTATTTATAGAAAATAAACCAACTATGAAAAGTATGAGCCATGCCTTACCAACCAAATGAGTGCCTTAATCAGTAATGCTCTTGTGGCTGAAGAAATGCAGTCCCATCCCGTAAATCTCTTATAATGCACCAAATTTTTGTGGCTTATGCCTTTTGAAAAAATTGGTATAGGGCATGTATGCCAGATTTTTGGCGCATTGGAAAACTGCCTCAATAATAAGTGTTTAGCATTATTTTACTAAGTATGTAAATCTACAGCGATGTTTACTAAAAATGTAAATCTACAGCTATGTTAAAGGAGAACTCCAGAACATAAAAATTGTCCCCCATAGTGCCGGCAGTAAAAAAAAAATAAAGATGTACATACCTTCCTCCGCTCCCCCGGGACCTCCGGTAACCGTCTCCGGTCTCCGCTGCGTTCCACTTCCTGGTTGCCGGTGGTCGGATGAGTCATACTGTTCTCAGCCAATCACCAGCCGCAGTGAAGTCCCGACTCAGCCGACGATAGGCTGAGCGGCAGTGTGACGTTTTCTGCCCCAGCCGCAGGTGCCAGTGTAGTGAAGAATTTTGTGTCCTGAAGAGTTTTTCACACTGCCGCTCAGCCTATCGCCGGCCGAGTCGGACTTCGCTGCGGCTGGTGATTGGCTGAGTGTAGTATGACTCATCTGACCACCGGCAACCAGGAAGAGGATCGCGGCGGAGACGGTTACCGGAGGCCCCGGGGGAGCGGAGGAAGGTATGTACGTCTTTATTTTTTTTACTGCCGGCAGTATGGGCCACAATTTTTATATTCCGGAGTTCTCCTTTAACATTGTCTCTCCTTCATTCTAAAATACCAATCAAAGCTTGCTACCTATTATTAAATAAATGTATTTCTGTTGATGAAGTTATTAAATGGACAAATTTTAGTATGGGAAAAAGTAGACTGCTCAAAAAAATAAAGGGAACACTAAGATAACACATCCTAGATCTGAATGAATGAACTAATCGTATGAAATGCTTTTGTCTTTACATAGTTGAATGTGCAGACAACAAAATCACACAAAAATTATCAATGGAAATCAAATTTATCAACCCATGGAGGTCTGGATATGGAGTCACACTCAAAATCAAAGTGGAAAACCACACTACAGGCTGACCCAGTGTAATGTCCTCAAAACAAGTCACAATGAGGCTCAGTAGTGTGTGTGGCCTCCACGTGCCCGTATGACCTTCCTCCAATGCCTGGGCATGCTCCTGATGAGGTGGTGGATGATCTCCTGAGGGATGTCCTCCCAGACCTGGACTAAAGCATCCGCCAACTCCTGGACAGTCTGTGGTGCGATGTGGTGTTGGTGGATGGAGCAAGACATGATGTCCCAGATGTGCTCATTCGAATTCAGGTCTGGGGAACGGGCAGGCCAGTCCATGGCATCAATGCCTTCCTCTTGCAGGAACTGCTGAGACACTCCAGCCACATGAGGTCTAGCATTGTCTTGCATTAGGAGGAACCCAGGGCCAACCGTACCAGCATATGGTCTCACAAGGGGTCTGAGGATCTCATCTTTGTACCGAATGGCCATCACGCTACTTCTGGCAAGCACATGGAGGGATGTGCAGCCCCCCAAAGAAATACCACCCCACACCATTACTGACCCACTGCTAAACCGGTCATGCTGGAGGATGCTACAGGCAGAAGAACATTCTCCACAGCGTCTCCAGAGTCTCAAGTCTGTCACATGTGCTCAATGTGAAGAGCACAGGGCGCCAGTGGCTTGGTTTTCTCTGGCAAATAGCAAACGTCCTGCAGGGTGTTGGGCTGTAAGCACAACCCCGACCTGTGGACGTCGAGCCCTCATGCAACCCTCATGGAGTCTGTTTCTGACCATTTGAGTGGACACATGCACATTTGTGGCCTGGTGGAGGTAATTTTGCAGGGCTCTGATATACTGGCCTGTCTCCTGGAAATGCCTCCATGATCTGGACACTACGCTGACAGGCACAGCAAACTTTCTTGCCACAGCTAGCATTGATGTGCCGTCCTGGATGATCTGCACTACCTGAGCCACTTGTGTGAGTTGTAGACTCTGTCTCATGCTACCACTAGAGTGAAAGCACTGCCAGCATTCAAAAGTGACCAAAACATCAGGAAGCATAGGAACTGAGAAGTGGTCTGTGGTCACCACCTACAGAACCACTCCTTTTTGGGGTGTCTTGCTAATTGCCTATAATTTCCACCTGTTGTCTGTCCCATTTGCACAACAGCATGTGAAATTGATTGTCAATCAGTGCTGCTTCCTGAGTGGACAGTGTGATTTCACAGAAGTGTCATTGACTTGGAGTTACATTGTGTTGTTTAAGTCTTCCCTTTATTTTTTTGAGCAGTGTAGTTAAAGTAGGAAATCTAATATATTCAAGAACATACAGATTGGTATTTAATAGTATTAAATGCTGATTCCATCTGATTGATGCGGCCATGCAGAATTTCTTTAATAAGAGAGGCCCCATCTAAAACTTTGGTTCACTTAAAGAGGTACTCCGTTGGAAAACTTTTTTTTTTTAATGAACTGGTGCCAGAAAGTTAAACAGATTTGTAAATTACTTCTATTTAAAAAAAATCTTAATCCTTTTAGTACTTTTTAGCAGCTGTATGCTACAGAGGAAATTCTTTACTTTTTAAATTTCTTATTTGTCTTGTCCACAGTGCTCTCTGCTGACACCTCTGTCCGTGTCATGAACTGTCCAGAGTAGCATAGGTTTGCTAGGATTTTCTCCTGCTCTGGACAGTTCCTGATACGGGCATCAGGTGTCAGCAGAGAGCACTGTGGACAACACAAAAAATAAAGATTTTCCTCTGTAGCAAACAGGTGCTAAAAAGTACTGAAAGGGTTAAGATTTTTTAATAGAAGTAATTTACAAATCTGTTTAACTTTCTGGCACCATTTTTTTTTTGTTTTTAAGTTTTCCACCGGAGTACCCCTTTTTAAGGAGAAAATACTATTTTCTATGTAATTCGTAATACTGTATTGGTTGAAAAAGTTGAAATAAAACAAGCAAATGGGTTGAGCAAATTTGTCTGGGGGTGTGAGCAGGTAATGAACATTAGTTATTTTTTTTCCTAGTAGAAGGCATAAGGTGGCATAAGGGCAGTCAATTGAGTGTCGAGGTTTCATTAAAGGAGTACTGCAGCCATAGACGACTTATCCCCTATCTGTCTGATCGCAGGGTTCCGACCGCTGGGACCCCCCTGGGAACCCACCTCTGCGCAGCTAATGCTTGCCCCTCAATGCAAGCCTATGGGAGGGGGCGTGACGGCTGTCACGCCCCCTCCCATAGGCTTGCATTGAGGGGCAGAGCGTTACGTCATACGGGGGCGGAGGAGTGAAGTCACACGCCGCCTGCCCCGTGGTCGCCGGTAATCAGACCCGGAGCGAACATGCTCTGGGGACTGATTTTAACTGGGGTGCTGCGTGCAAGATCATGGCGGTCCCCAGCGACGGGACCCCCGCGATCAGGCATCTTATCCCCTATGCTTTGGATAGGGGATAAGATGTCTAAACGCTGAAGTACCCCTTTAAACCCTTATGAGGCTAATGCCAATTGCCCCATAACAGTGGAAAATTACCTTTCTGACTTTTAAAAAAGAGGGGAGGATGAGAAGGATGGATCAGCATGCAGGGAAAAAGAATGACATAGTTGCTGCTCCTCACATACACTGAAAAAGCAGCAACAGCATGCCAGCCATTACATAGCAGTAATAAGTAGTGCTGCTGTTAGGCTCCATTCACATCATGATTTTGCCATGCTGTTTTGAATCAGTTTCTGTTTTAAAAAACTTATCCCTCAATAACTGACAAAACTGTATAAAATTGTATGCTCAATACGTTTTCCGTTGACTGCATGTTTACAATGACACACAACCCTTTTTAAACTGAAAAACAGGACACAAAACCGTGATTGATGCAAAGGCAAAAAAAACACACAATACTGGACAAGTACAAAAACATACACAACCGGATACATCTTGTGTACATTTTTCTATGGGTCGTCAATTTATACGATTTGCTATACGGTTGTATTCGTTTTTGAATACAAAACCGTATACAGAAACCGTATAGCAAAATTGTGATGTGAATAAACCCTCAATCCAGCATATAGAACCCTTGCCAAAATCAGCTGCTCCCTTCTTCTCTTACTAAATCTTCTCCCTTTTTCATAGTAGTCTATGGGACCATCTATTACTCAATCTCTCAGTAAAGTCCACCTACTGCCTCCTATACTGTATACAGATTTTATTAACAAATTCAGAGTGAATGATTGAGGCAGCAAGAAGAGGAGTCTAAGTGGAGAAAGAGGGATTTTTCTTTAAAGGAAAACTGTCAGATATTTTCTCCCGCACTATCCACAGTACTGGTGGATAGTGCGGGAGACCCTGATTAAAATGAGCCCTGCCTTACCTTGATCCGCCCGGCCGTTCGCCCGCAGTTGTAGTTTTATTCTATGTGTATATCTTGCTGTAACTGGCACGGGCGGGGCTTCTGCAGCTAACTGGCACTGACGTCAGCACCGCTTATGAATATTCCAGTTCTCCCTCTCTTCGCCGCTCCTAACTGAAGGGAGGGGGGATGAATATTCATAAGCGGCACTGACGTCAGTGCCAGTTAAGCTGCAGAAGCCCCGCCCGTGCCAGTTACAGCAAGATATACACATAGAATAAAACCACATTTGCAGGCGAACGGCCGGGTCGATCCGGGTAATGTAGGGCTCATTTTAATCAGCGTCTCCCGCACTATCCACCAGTACTGTAAACTGTAAACTGCGGGAGAAAATATCTGACAGTTTTCCTTTAATAAGATATAAAACAAAGTTTCTTATCTTCACTTGTATTATTGATTGACACTTTTTACATATCTGATGTTACACTATATGCATCAGGGCTTTAAGAACACTATAAGGCTAGGTTCACACTACGGAATTTACGCCTGCAATTCCGCTTTGAAATTGCCGGCAGAAATTCCGCTTACTAAAATGTATAGTATAGTGAATGGGTTTCCGTCCACAAATTCACACTTCGGAATTTGCGAAGCGGAATTTGTGAACGGAAAATCCTCTTGAAAATTTCCGCCTGAAGAATGGCGTTGCTCATATACTCGCGGAACACAATTGC
The DNA here is from genome assembly GCF_029499605.1 of Hyla sarda. NCBI lineage: Eukaryota > Metazoa > Chordata > Amphibia > Anura > Hylidae > Hyla > Hyla sarda. The sequence goes on from NC_079190.1 coordinate 81,849,168, forward strand.
AGTCTATTGGAGACTGCAGTGTCCGCACGGTCCTAGCCCCGAGAGATTCTGCCCAGAAATTCCGCAGTGTGAACCTAGCCTTACAGGTCAATGACAACATCAAATAATAAATACATTCTTCTGAGTTTGTGTGGATTCATATTCTCACTTTTGTCCTTAATTACAGCACTCTGTATGGATTTCTTCAGCAGATGCTTTCCTTGCATATTTTTCCTTAATGCCGTCCCCTCCCCTCCCTTCTTATAAAGCCATTATATTTTATGCTGACAGTTTGGCGGATAAGACCTGAAATTGATCGATGCAGTAGTGGGTAGTGACATACATGCTCTTTTAATAGTCCAGCATCCCTGGGACTGAATTTCCTTTATATGTTTCTTGCTACCCTACTTTTAAGACAGCGTAAATAATGATCTTTGGGTCTTCTAGAAAAACAAAAGCCACGGTGCAGTAAAATCAATTTTCCAGTATACTTGCCTGAAACTCACGAAGGTACGCTGCCTGCACGTTAGCATTCCCAAAGCAGGTGACTACTATATTATCTTGATAGAGTAGGTGAGTGTGGTATCTAGAGATGAGCGAACTTACAGTAAATTCGATTCGTCACGAACTTCTCGGCTCGGCGGTTGCTGACTTTTCCTGCATAAATTAGTTCAGCTTTCCGGTGCTCCCGTGGGCTGGAAAAGGTGGATACAGTCCTAGGAGACTCTTTCTTAGGACTGTATCCACCTTTTCCAGCCCACCGGAGCACCGGAAAGCTGAACTAATTTATGCAGGAAAAGTCATCAACTGCCGAGCCGAGAAGTTCGTGACAAATCGAATTTACTGTAAGTTCGCTCATCTCTAGTGGTATCATTATAGGCGGTGCGGTTTATGGAGATTTATGAGCATCTCTTTGGAGCGCCTACATTTTCTGGAATTGTGAAATTGCTGCAAACCTATCAAATGTTCACAGCCTGCCCTCCAATGCCGCATTAAACCCTCCCGAGACAGTTTTCATTGCTTAAACATTTTTGCTTTTTATAGGACCTCGAAAATTCATAATAAACGTGCTGCATGTCAAGTTTTTAGACACAAATGCCAACATTTATCATTGTCTTTAGACAGTTTTTTGTGTCTAGAAAAGGTGCAAAAAGGGCGCAAGCAGGGTTTATTTGCGCCTTTTGGTTTACACATTTCTGCTGATTTTCAGTTGCAATCCACTGATTTTGGCAATACACATGATATGGAAGGGTTTTATGAACTGCGCCTTTTTGTGAAAAGGCGCAAAAAAGGTGCAAAGCCACTGAAAAATCTCTAAAACGACACCAGCCCAGACTTAGCTTAGCTTTTTGGTGTATGTGAAGAGAGAAATTTCAGAAAATGTGACCTGCACAAAATTTATCAAATGCTCTGTGACAGTTTAATAAATTTCATGCTCCTACACATTACCAGCACACACAAAAAATAAATAAAAAGGTGTAGAAAAATGCTTCACTTACACCTACAATGATAAATGCTTCACTTACACCTACAAAGATAAATGCTTCACTTACACCTACAATGATAAATGCTTCACTTACACCTACAATGATAAATGCCGGCCAAATTGTTCGAGAAAATGCAAACAGAGCCACCCTCACTTGGTGTCCCCAGGAGTATCTCCTCCTCCTAGTACAGGTAGTGGTAAATATAATAATGCACTTTACTGTTGAGCAGTGTTTTCCCAACCAGGGTGCCTCCAGCTGTTGCAAAACTACAACTCCCAGCATGCCCGGACAGCCGAAGGCTGTCCGGGCATGCTGGGAGTTGTAGTTTTGCAACAGCTGGAGGCACCCTGGTTGGGAAAACACTGCTGTAGAGATGTCACTAGACAGGTTGTGGTTTACCCATATAATGCCCTTGCTGATTGGCTCATGCATGATACAGAGCCAGATCCTTTGGGGCATTGTACTTTATAGTGGTCAAAGAAAGATTGTTAAAACATTTTTTTAGGATCTATTCTAGGGATCGACCGATATTGATTTTTTAGGGCTGATACCGATATGTGAACTTTGAGGCCGATAGCCGATAACTTATGCCGATATTCCAGTATAAGTTATCAGCTATTTCCCCCTCCTACACACCCCAAACCCCCCCCCCCCCCTCCCGGAGGCCACACAGAAGCCACTGCATATCAATGCTTTAAAGCGGGTGCTTTAAATCAATGAACTGCAGCTGCTTATGCGGGGCCAGAGACCACCGCCCGCTTCTCTCTCCCTGCCTGTCCTGGGGTCCTCCCTAGTTCAACCGCCACTGCCCCATTGCTTCCCCCATCCCCGGTTTTATAATAACCTGTTCCCGGGGTCCACGCTACTTCTTGCTCCGGCGGCATCCTCAGCTGTCGCTGTGCGCACTGACAGTGACGTCGAGTTGAGGATGTCACTCGTCATTGCGCAGCGCACAGCAATAGCGCAGGAAGCCGCAGGAGCCAGAAGTAGCGCCGACCCCGGGAATAGGTATTTATAAAACCGGGGATGGGGGAGGCAATGGGGCAGTGGCGGCGGCGGCGGTCTCTGGCTGGGGGGGGGGCATTATCGGCATATCGGCAAGGTAATTTCCGATACCGATAATGTCCAAAATCGTGAATATTGGCCGATAATATCGGCCAGACCGGTAATCGGTCGATCCCTAGTCTATTCACACACAGTACAGTATTCTGTGCATGTTTGATGCTGCATATCTTATGCTGTTTATTCATTGAATTTACATTTAAATCTGCAGCTTCAAATATGCACAGGATACTGTACGTGTGAATAGACCCTCAAGCTGAACATTTTGAACATGAAGGACCACTGTATATATCAAAGCCTATATTCAGTGCCATAGGTAAGGCACATTTACCAAATGTTCTGCTATAAATGATCATACTCCCGCAAGTCTTCAGCTCTAGTTATTACCAGGTTTGCGCTAACCTGAGAGTTTTCCTATGTAGCACTTTGCCTTCATTAAATTTTCATCATTGGATCGCCAATGGCTAAATAAACATGTTTTTGTATCACGGGGGCATCGCTCCCATCTTGCCACCTTCTGTTCACCTGTCACTATTATAATTTACTTCTCAAACACTGCTGCAACCTTCACCTAAATCATGATAGAAGTCACAGTACAATAACCTAGGGACCAGATGCTTGAAGGCTAATAGAACGTTCAGCAGTGTTTATTTAAGAAAGACCATTTCCAGCACTCTACCTATTACTGTTAGCTTGTTTATTTCAGTGTTTTGGAAGGCCCATTGTTAATTTCAATGTTTAAGGTTGGTACATACACATAAGACTACAGTCAAGAATAGCTAAGCATGCATCTCTAGTCTACCCAAGATAGAAACTGACAAACCCCTTATCTAAGTCAGTGGGGTCCATCAGGCGCTGTTGGTGATTTGGTACTACCATCATGGTTTACATTATGTTTCTGGAGTGGAAGGAGACAAAGATCAGTGTGTTTGCCTGACTTTTATGTGTATGGCCAGACTAAGGAACTGTACGTTTTAGTTAGATGTAGTTAGTGTTAACTACTCTCTAAGCTCATAACCTGTCCCATACGCTGTGTCCTCATAACCTGCCCCATACGCTGTGTGCTCATAACCTGACCCATACGCTGTGTGCTCATAACCTGCCCCATACGCTGTGTACTCATAACCTGACCCATACGCTGTGTACTCATAACCTGACCCATACGCTGTGTGCTCATAACCTGACCCATACGCTGTGTGCTCATAACCTGACCCATACGCTGTGTGCTCATAACCTGACCCATACGCTGTGTGCTCATAACCTGACCCATACGCTGTGTGCTCATAACCTGACCCATACGCTGTGTGCTCATAACCTGACCCATACGCTGTGTGCTCATAACCTGACCCATACGCTGTGTGCTCATAACCTGACCCATACGCTGTGTGCTCATAACCTGACCCATACGCTGTGTGCTCATAACCTGCCCCTTACATGGGTTCATTTCTTTCTGATCTCTTCTGTATGTAGCGGGCAGATGTCTAGAGGGCACCTTCTGCAGACTGTTGTCTTACCGCCATATACAGAAGTGAGGAGAAGAAGAAAGTGATAAATAGCTGGTCTAATTGAAGTTATATTGTAGATTTCTATATGTGTTGTTTTTTTGTTCTGATTTTGACGTTTCACAAAGAGAACCTGTCATATTGAGATGCAGTCTGATCTTCTGGTATCCTATTATAGAGCAGGAGGAGCTGAGCAGACTGATACATAGTTTTAGGAAAAGTTTCAGAATAACTCATTTATGTAACTCTGCTCATTGTGGGCAAAGTGGTCAAGTGGGTGGTCCTACTGGGTGATTGACAGCTATCTATGTATATAAATGACAAGGTATCCTGGAACTCTTCCCTCTATACAGTGACCCCTCGACTTATGATGGCCTCTCAGAGCCCATCGTATGTTGAAGGCAGCATCGACATATGATGCTGCTGTGTGTCGGGGCCATCATACAAACAGCTATCTGACAGCGCTGACAACTTCAGCAACTGACAGATAGTTGTTTAATGTGCCCGGTGTGCCCCGTTCTGCCTCCTGTTACTCACATGCTGTCCTGCTAACTCACGCAGGCTTCCACTGTGAGCTCTGTGTAAGCCCCGCCCCCCCCCCAGTGCAGCCATAGCCAATAGCCTGCAGCATCTTGCTGCTGGCATCCAATGAGCTGCTGGCTGCCCTCCCCTTCCTTTCCTATAGAGCTGTAGTCGGCAGGATGGTAATGGAGGACATTCTGTCCCCCCTGAAGGTATTTAAAGAACTGTACAGAACTGTATGCGATGTCACACATCACATACAATACATATACACACACACACTCTACACCCCATACATCAATGTTTCCCTATCAGTGTGCCTCCAGCTGTTGCAAAACTATAACTCCCAGCATGCCCAGACAGTCAATGGCTGTACATGCATGCTGGGAGTTGTAGTTGTGCAACAGCTGGAGGCACCCTGGTTTGTTAAACACTCCCCATACACTCCACATACAATGGTCGTCCCAGAACCAATTAGCAGTTTCCCATAGAGATATGTATTCAACATACAATGGTTCCGAGGCCCCAGAACCAATTACTATTTTTACATAGACATATGTACTCGACATATGATGGTTTCAACATATGATGGTTCTCCTGGAACCAATTAATATCATATGTTGAGGGACCACTGTATATCAATCTGCTCAGCTCCTCCTGCTCTAGAGCATATGTTCAGATTAGGGTGCATTGTCAGTGTGACAGGTTCCCTTTAATATAGTCCATTTATTTTATGCACTTAAAATTACACAAAGATGTTATTCTGTTGTCACCTCTTTCCCCAAGGACTTACTAGATACAGTGGTCCCTCAAGTTACAATATTAATTTGTTCTGGAACGACCATTGTATGTTGAAACCATTGTATACTGAGACAATAACTCTATGGCTAAAGGCACCAAAAATGTCATCCAAAAATAGGAAAAAGGTGAGGATTAAAGAAAAATAAGTAGATAACTAATACAGATAAAGCAAATCCTTACATATAAAAATAAGAAAGATCTGCTGGGAGCTGTAATCACTTTCTATGTCAGTGTTTCCCAAGCACCCTGCTTGGGAAACACTGGTCTTTGTAGAGGACAGGAGCTTCTTCAGGGTCCTGTACAGAACACGCAATGTCCTAAAAAAGTAAAATGGATCCGCCCCTACCTGGTGTCCAAAGGAGTAGGTAACCCTGGTACAGGTAAAGTGTACAGAACATGTAATACCTCTCTGTACTGTAGGGGGCGCTACCAGACACCAGTCAGTGCATGCACTTCAGTAATACAGGGGTTTTACCAGTGAAATGTCCATTCTGATTGGTCAGTTCTTCCAGCCATTGACACGTTTCACAGATCTGGACTGTCTGTACATTGTATGTTGAGTCTGGTTTCAATGGTTCAGAAAAGACTATTGCATGTTGAAACTATTGTATGTTGAGGCCATTGTAAGTTGATGGATCACTGTATATGGTTTGGATCTCACGGATATGCCACCCCTTACTGTTTTATTTATTTATTTATTTTTTTTTAACTCATTCATAGATTTTCCATGCACAGCGTGTTTCTAAGCCACTTACAAAGTGGAGAAGTATAGCTGCGTTCACTTGCATAGTGCTGTTTTGGTCTGTTATAGGTCTACTATATATAGCAGAAAAACACTTGTTCTCAGGAGCTGATGGGAGTCTCACATCACGTTTTTCAACTACGGTTCCCGCATAAGTTTTCTATCAAAAACCGTATGGGAAAAAAACCGATGGAACGGTATGGGAAAAAGTAAACCGTATGCGTTTTTAAACTGTATACTGTTTTTAAAAGTGCATACAGTTCGGTCCGTTTTTTTATTTAAAAAAAAAATAAAATAAGTTTTAGAAAATTCTGTCCATTTTTAATGGGAAGGGTCTTGGGTGGGGACTTTAGGATGCAAATGCGCATGTGCAAGGAAAAAACGCATACGGTTTTGCCGTATGGAACCGTATACATGCGAGTTTCCCATTGACGTCCATGTAAAAAAAAAAAAAAAAAAAAAAGGTATGCGGTTGCAATACGGTTTTTAAACTGGAGTCAAAACCGTGGTTGAACACGTTTTGGAGTACTGTTAAAACCGTATTGCAAGCAAACCGTACGCAACCGTATGCATCAGGGTGCATACGGTTTGCAATGCTTTGCCTATGTAGACCATTTTTAATGCCGTTCCATATGTTTTCACTAATGAAAACGTATGCGCGAACCGTAGTTGAAAAACGTGATGTGAACCCAGCCTTATGGCATATTCTAGTGGGAACCTTTACATTGTGCATTGTAATTTTTATAGGCATACAGGGGGAGATTTATCAAAACTTGTCCAGTTTCCCATAGTAACCAATCAGATTGCTTCTTTCATTTTGCAGAGGCCTTGTTAAAAATGAAGATCTGATTGGTTGCTATGGGCAACTTTTCCTCCGGACAGGTTTTGATCTCCCCCACAGACTTTTTTATATTGGATTAGTGTGACATAGTGTACAAGGTATGATGTAGCAGAGCTTATGTAACGGAGCATGCTTTTTGTTTAATTGGTTGGCTGACATTATCGAGGCTGCTTGCATCCAAAGCCAGGAAACAGGCAGAGAGGGTGGAAGGGAAACACATTGACTGAAATCATGTCAGCTATTGCTATGGAAACTCTCCAAGGCACAGAGAAGAGAAGCTGATTATCCTTACTTAAGATATCTTTCCATTTAGCTGTCTTCCCTCTCAGATGAGGAAGGGAAAGGTCCAAGGAGTGTTGAGAATGATGTAATGTATCTTTATAATTATTCTCACACAATGCATTCTGCAGTGATACTCTAAAACAAGATTGTGATCACCTATCCACAGGAATAGAGCAGCAGCAGTGGGGAATGCTCAGCCTCTGCCATTTTTACTCTCTATTGGACTTCCAAAGGTTGGCTATTATCCAGAGTCCCATAAGCAGTGACTAGAGTGGAGGCTGAGCATGTGCACTGCCACTCCATTCACTACAGTGTTTAGTGCTGGCTTATGTTTGGCTTTTCTATCCCATTTTATATAGCTGATTTCTTACAGTTCTATCGCATTGATTACCACTTGTTTTTGATTGTTCTTGTTATCACTTTCAACTTTTAAGGCTAGGTTCAGACTACGGAATTTCCATCTGCAATTTCTCTTTGAAATTGCAGGCGGAAATTCCACTTGCTAAAATGTATAGTGTAGTGAATGGGTTTCCGTTCACAAATTCGGAATTTGTGAAGCGGAATTTGTGAACGGAAAATCCGCTTGGAAATTCCCACCTGAAGAATGGCGTTGCTCTTTCTTCAGGCGGAAATACTCGCGGAACACATTGCAGTCTATTGGCGACTGCAGTGTCCACACCGTCCTAACGCCGACTGATTCAATCAGCGCTGGCCGCACTCGGAATCTCCGGGCGGAAGTTTTCTGCCCGGAGATTCCGTAGTCTGAGCCGAGCCTTTGGCTTATTACTGTGTGTTTTCTAACCTGACACTTCGATGTCTTCTTTTGTGTACTCATATGCTTTCTACCCATATTGTTTCCACTTATACTTGCACCAAATTTTACATACAGCTGGTTGGCAACAACCAACATCTTTTGAAAAGATGTCTAAGAAACCATGGCGCTGAAGCATGAGAGGTGTTCTTTACAACTGGGAATAGATTGAAGATATGAGAACTCCTTGAGTTTTTTCTTTTTATATACCAGTTATTTAAAAAAAAAATAAACCTGCCATGTCATATAGATATGTCAGAACTTTGTGTTTTAAGATGACCCCAGATTTCTAGATCAATAGAGCGAAGTTATGGTTTTATTTACAAACTGCATTTCCTGCCATTTTGTGATGAGACAGGGTTAAATGTTTTACAGGATAAGTGCTTTTTATGCTACACCTACATTAGCCTGCACAGTATAATATATAGTAAGTTTTATATAAAGTGTAAATCTAAATTCAAGCACGGTCTTATACAATTAAAAACACTAAGGGAGGGGTTATCAAAATCTGTCCAGAGAAAGTGGTGCATTTTAATGCACATAGCAACCAGATTGAGTCTTTCATTTTCAGAGCCCTTTTTAAACTTGAAAGAAGCAATCTGGTTGCTATGGGCAACTGCACAACTCTTCCTCTACACAGATTTTGATAAATCACTGACAGAAGCCAAAGGAGCTCTTAGTTCTAGTGTACATGGGAGGTCTCTACATCCAGACCCTCACCAATTGAAATGTCTGACATGTCTTAAAGGGGTTATCCGGCAAAAGAGCAGCACCCGCATTCTATGTGGGGCTGCGTCTCCAGTCTTGGAAAGCTCTTTGTTTCTGGGACTGGAGACGTGACGTAACGCTACACTCCCTCGTGACGTCGCACCATGCCCCCTCCATTCATGTCTATGGGAGGGGGCGTGGCGGCTGTGAATGGAGGGGACATGGCATCACATCTCCAGTCCCGGAAATAAAGCTTTCCAAGACCGGAGACGCAGCCCCACATAGAATGTGTACTGCACGGAGATCTCAGGGGGTCCCAGGGTCCTTTGGATAGGGGATAAGATGTCTTTGTCCGGATAATCCCTTTTAATGATACTTTTAGCATTTTTAAGGTTAATAATAACAAGTTATTATAGACTTTTTGTGCTCATGCTTGAACTTTACAATGATATTCTAAAAAATTATATATATATATATTTTTTTTTTTTTTACTATATACCTTTCCTTTTTAAATATATTTATTTAAAACTAACTTCCATATGCTATGAATTTCAGATTTTTGTGTTGTTGTGGGTTCTAAAACACCCACAGATAGCAAATCAGCCCCCTACATAGATAAGTGTCGATGGGGCTTAAAATTGAAAAAATTACAATAAGAAACTGATTAGAAAAAAAAAAAACAACATGTTTCTGTATCGTGCTTAAATCAGTAAAATATATCTAGGTGGCATGTTCACATTAAACTGGCCATACATGTACAATAGCAATTGACTAAAGAGGTACTGTCATTATGAAAAACTTCTTATATTTTGTAGTACTACTGATAAGATGACTTTTTTAAATATACATTTATTTAAAAAAATGAATAGGGGTCATCCATCTTTATGCAGGCAGACTACTCTGTATTTTGCAGCATACTGAATACTGGCCATAAAGCGTGCCGGTATCCAGTGTAGGAGATCACTGCTGCACCACTACAGCCTTCAGCTGTTCCTAAACTACAACTCCCATGACTGCCAGGCTGCTCGCAGACTCAGAACAGATGAGTCATCCACAGTGAAGGAGAGAGATGGACACGCCTCCTCCACAAGGCTAGATAACAAAGCAAGTGAGCAAGATATAAATATTACTTGTTAGGGATATATAGGTCATAGACATATAAAAATGATATGTACATGATCAGGATTAGGTACTGAGTAACATTTTTTTTTTTTTTTTACGCTTCAAATGTAAGTTTGGCCGACTGCCATCTCTCCCTTCCTCCCCTATATACATGTACACTTAGATCAGCTGAGTATCCTTCTATTCTGTCTGAATGGAGAGAGGGGCTAAAGTTGAAATCTAATATGCCCATTCCTCACGTATATGATATAGAATGGGGCCTCATTATATGGTCATATAACAACATTCACATATAAGAAGTGGCAAACCCCATTGATTGTATCTTTCCTCAACAAAATGATCCCTTTATGGGTTCTAAATGCAAATGAGATGATAGTGGACTCAGCAAAAAAACAGAAGTTTAAATAAGCACATGGCTAGTAATCATTACTCTAGGCATAACTTTTCTATTTCAGTATTCCTTTCCAGCACAACGATTATAAGCCTTTTTTGATTAAATGTAAATAAGCCTAACTTGCCAACAGGGCATTCACCTCCCACAGCCCACTTGCATTAATTGACATCCACTAGAAGTCATGGGCTGGACTTATCCTGGGCTCTTGCACCCTGGGCACTTGAACCTCATTTGCATATGATCAAAACTATTAAAATTGATAGGTTGTTGTTGCTTTTTTGCGCAATAAACCGCTTATGTCCTCAGAGTGTCCCGCAATCTTATCTGACCTGCAGTAAGTCTGACCTCTAGTGCAGTAAGTCTATGAAGCTAGCTTTTGAGATGTGGATGCCTATTTAAAGATGACCAGCAGTTTCAGGGTATATACACATGGCAAAATGTCTGTGCAGAATTAATGATTTCAATGGAATTCTGCTGCACTGTCCACACAATGGAAACATCTGCCGCGGAAATCCCGATTCCGGTGTCTGCAGAAAGAATAGACTTGTCAATTCTTTCTGCAGATCCCACTCAGAAATGCATTGCAGTGTATGAGATGTCACATTTATGTGCGTGGTCCCATTGGCTGCCGGATCATTCAATTGTGCGAAATGTCCACCTGTGTTTTCCAGGCGGACATTCCACACATTTGCGGCCATGTGCATCCGGCCTAAGGATCCTGCAAACAACTGCCAAAGCCTCAGCTTCTTCCACCCCATTGAATTTAATATAGATTAGGATAGATATCTAAGGGCCCTATTACAAAGGGTGAATATTGGCCAAACAGAGTCATATTGCGCTGTGTAAAAGGGCCCGTGATCCACTGGCAAACAAGCAAAAACAAATTCGCAGACTGATCGAGTCTAATGGTTTTGACTTGTCAAAAAAAAAAAAAATCAGTGATTGTTCATGCAGTCCTCCCCGCCAATCTCTCTTATAATAGGCTCCGTAAACTATCACCAATCTACAAGATCGACACGGTTTTACAGGTGAGCTCAGGCCATCTAATGGTCTATGATCACTTTGTGTGGGAAGGTCCTTCACTTTTGATAGGAGAAATGGATTTGCATGCAGTGCTGTTTTTCCTCTCGAAACAATGAACCCCTCAGGGGAACCCATTTGGATCCCACTGTAGGTTGATCCGCCGGATTGTTCTTATAAATTGAATGATGCAGGTTGGAGCAGATCTTAAGTAGTTATCCCAAGACTTAAGTTTATTACCACTGGATAGCTAGTTATTCCTATCATGTGTATAGGTGATAACCCCTTAGAGTGCAGTGAAACTTAAGGGGTACTCCACTGGAAAACCTTTATTTTATTTTTTATTTTTTTATTTTTTTTAAATCAACTGGTGCCAGAAAGTTAAACAGATTTGTAAATTTGGGCACAAACTGTGGATCCGGTTTTACAGCAGAGATACTGTTAAAATCCAATCTTTAACAAAGTCGTTTATCATGGAGAAAAAAATAGGATAAAAGACACCCCAACGCGTTTCGGGCTTAATAACAGACCTTAGTCATGACTAAGGGCTGTCATTAAGTCTGAAACGCGTCGGTGTCTTATCCAATTTTTTTTCTCCATGTTTTAAACGACTTTATTAAAGATTGGATTTTAACAGTATCTCTGTGAAGCCGGATCCACCGTTGTTTGTACCCATGTCTACACGGGCAGGCGGCCCGCTTCTTCCAAGCTCCAGCGCTGCATAACCGAGAGCAAGTGTTCCTACTACTGGTCCTCGCGGTGAGTAAGCTGAGTTGCATACATAGGTTTTCTATGGGGATTTGCGCCTACTCTGGACAGTTCCTAAAATGGACAGAGGTGTCAGCAGAGAGCACTTTGGTCAGGCAGAAAGGAAATTTAAAAAGAAAACATGTACCTGTGGATCAGATAGCAGCTGATAATTACTGGAAGGATGAAGATTTTTTTAATAGAAGTAATTTACAAATCTGTTAATTTCTGGCTACAGTTGATAACATTTTTTTTTTTTTTTCCAGTGGAGTACCCCTTTAAAGGAAATTATACCAATCCAATAAGCTGTATAAATATTCAACCTACTTTTATTAACAAGCATTTTAAATATAAATGTTATTGCTTGTAAAAGTAGGTGAGCATATGCAGTATTACTGTGTCAATAGAGCAATAGTAAGGTTATAAATTCGTTCTGGTCATGGTATTTTAGGAATCACTGACGGGGGTGGGGGTGTAGTGCTTCTAGCTCCATGGAAAATCGTGTAAAGAATTGTCCTTATAAATGGCAAGTAAATGGTTAATGCAATTATCTCCTCTAATAAGGGAGGGGATGGGGAGATGAAAGAGCAGGAGACATTTAGCTGTCAGCCCTTTCCTCTTAGGTAAGGAGGGAGAGTGGCAGGGGAGGAGGGCAGGGTCCTCGCTGAGATGAGGATGTGGTATGCACTAATGTTAGCTGGATTCAGCGGGGGCTCATAAATAATAAATATCGCACAATGTTTATGCGCTTCCCATGCCACAGGATGTCCATAATTACACCCTTGGCACATACCCCACAATGGTCTGCGGAGGATTAATGGGCTTCCACGCATAACAATCTGACAATAAACCAAATAAACTTACAACTTTCATTAAGGTTACTAAAGATTTCCTTAACTCTGGTATTGGACACTTTTGATTTGCAAACGACTATTAAAATCTGACCACTGCTATAAAATACAAAGCACAAAAAAGAATGCATTTTCATGTTTTAAACCAGAAAAAAATAAAAAATAATTGACCACAGCATTAATTCTGCAGCATACACACTGGCCCAGATTTATCAAACTGTGTCAGAGAAAAAGTGGAGGGATTTTTCCACAACAACCAATCACAGCTCAGCTAACAAGCTCTGGTAAAGTGAAAGCTGAGCTGTGATTGGTCGCTGTGGGAAAATCACTCCAGTTTTTCTCTCACACAGTTTGATAAATCTGGGACTGTGTCCCTTATTTACTGAGTGGAGTGTAGGTTTCTTTGTGGGTTTTAATTCCCTACAGTTTCCACTTTTCCCTACATTTTGCTTATTTTTACACATGTTCTGATCTGTCACGTTTTCCTCAGCTCAAATCCACCACATTTTCTGTGGAAACCTTAGTAAATATGTTGGGTTTTTGAGAAAATGGTACACGCCCCCCTTTTGGAGACTACGCCCCTTTTCGTAATTTTTTTTTTTTTTTTTTTTAGCAAAATGGAGAGTTAGTCGGGGGTTTTTCAATTCTGGCACAAAATCTGGCGCAGACAGAATCTGGCGCACAACCCGAAAAAACATGTCGGGTTTGCAATAGTAAACGAGGGTCTGTGTGTTAACATACCATATCAGGCCACATTAAATGGTTTATCTGATTAAAAAAATATTGGGAGACAATTTTAGTAAATAGACGTCCAAATCTTGTTACGCTGTAAAAAAAAAATGACTGAAAGGTAGAGATGAGCTAATTTACAGTAAATTCGATTTGGCACGAACTTCTCGGCTCGGCAGTTAATGACTTTTCCTGCATAAATTAGTTCAGCTTTCAGGTGCTCCCGTGGGCTGGAAAAGGTGGATACAGTCCTAGGAGACTCTTTCCTAGGACTGTATCCACCTTTTCCAGCCGCCGGAGCACCTGAAAGCTAAACTAATTTATGCTGGATAAGTCATCAACTGCCGAGCCGAGAAGTTAGTGACGAATCGAATTTACTGAAAATTCGCTCATCTCTACTGAAAGGCATATGCTGCATTATTTAAGACCTTAAATGGTCACACTCATTTAAAACAAATTTGCTATTGCACTCCTTATGGTAAATAAAAAATATTTCTAATATACTTTGTTTAAAAAAAAAAAAAAAAAAAAATGGAGTTTTCTATGTTTTATTTGTGCTCAAAAAAGCTCAAGAGCACATTTTCCCCCCATCTCATACACAGACTTTGGACCAAAGCCCGAACACAGGAAGTGCAGCCTGGAGTGCTGAGGGGGGTGTGTCCAGCCAACAGCATATGGCAGTTAAGTGTGAGAGGAGCTATGATTGGATGAGGCTGGACCCCCCCCCCCCCCCCCCCTCAGCACTCCAGGCTGCACTTCCTGTGTTTGGGCTTTGGTTCAAAGTCTGTGTATGAGATGGGGGGAAAATGTGCTCTTGAGCTTTTTTGACCACAAATAAGAGCACATTTTCCCCCCAACTCATACACAGACTTTGAACCGAAGCCCAAACACAGGAAGTGCAGCCTGGAGTGCTAAGGGGGGGGGGAGGGGTCCAGCCTCATCCAATCATAGCTCCTCTCACACTTAACTGCCATATGCTGTTGGCTGTTTTCAATTTTTCCTCCTTAACTTTAAAAAATCATAACTCTTAAAAATTTTCACCTAAAATTATATATAATGGCTTAATTTTTGCGTCACTAATTCTACTTTGTAATGACATTAGTCATTTTACCCAAAAATCTACAGTGAAACGGGAAAAAAAATCAATGTGCGACAAAATTGATGAAAAAACACTATTTTGTAAGTTTTGGGGGCTTCTGTTTTTACGCAGTACATTTTTTGTCAAAAATGATACCTTATCTTTATTCTGTAGGTCCATACGGTTAAAATGATACCCTACTTGTATAGGTTTGATTTTGTATCACTTCCGAAAAAAATCATGAATACATGCAGGAAAATTTATACGTTTAAAATGGTCATCTTTTGACCCCTATAACTTTTATTTTTCTGTGTTCAGGGCACTTTGAGGACTCATTTTTTGCGCCGTCATCTGAAGTTTTTAGCGGTACCATTTTTGTTCTGATTAGACTTTTTGATCACTTTTTATTCACTTTTTTGTGGTATAAAAAGTGATAAAAAATGCGCTATTTTGGACTTTGGAATTTTTTTGCGCGTACGCCATTGAACGAGCGGTTTAAAAAGCGGTATATTTTTATAATTCGGACATTTCCGCATGCGGCGATACCACATATGTTTATTTTTATTATTATTTACATAATGTTTTTTTTATTTTTGGAAATGCGGGGTGATTCAAACTTTTATTAGGGGAAGGGATAATTGAAAGGGTTAATGATTTTTTTACACTTTTCTTATGCAATATTATAGCTCCTATAGGGGGCTATAACATTGCATTTACTGATCTTTTACACTGATTGATCCATCTCCATAGGAATGGATCAATCAGTGTTTTCGGCGATTGAATGCTCAAGCCTGGATCTCAGGCTTGAAGCATTCATTCAGCGATCGGACTGCAGGAAGGAAGGTAAGAGACCTTCCTCCTGTGCTACAGCTGTTCGGGATGCCGAGATTATACCGCGGCGATCCCTAACAGCTCCCTGAGCTAACCGGCACATTTTACTTTCGTTTTTAGCCGCGCGGCTCAGCTTTGAGCGCGCGGCTAAAGGGTTAATAGCGCACGGCACAGCGATCAGTGCCGCGCGCTATTAGAGGCAGGTCCAGGCTTCACTATGACGCCGGGCCCGCCACGATATGATGCGGGGTCACCGTGTGACCCCGCGTTATATCGCAGGACCGGGACCCAGGACGTACCCATACGTCCTGGGTCCTTAAGAGGTTAACCCCTTAACGACAATGGACGTAAATGTACGTCATGGTGCCGTGGTACTTAACGCACCATGACGTACAATTGTGCGCCGCCATGATCGCGAGCATCGGAGCGGTTCTCGCGTCATGCGCGGCAGGTCCCGGCTGCTAACCCCTCAGATGCCGTGATTAATACAGATCACGGCATCTGCAGCAGTGCGGTACTTTGAATGGATGATCGGATCGCCCGCAGCGCTGCTGCTGGGATCCGATCATCCAGCATGCTGGCCGGAGGTCCCCTCATCTGGCTCCGGCTGTCTCTCGGGGTCTTCTGCTCTGCTCTGAGATCGAGCAGTGTGCATTTGTTCTCTATGGGAAACAAAAAGCCAACTACCTAATTAATCTCTCTCCTCACATTTGCCATTTGGGTAGTCGGGAGAACCACAGGCACATTAGATGGTTGACTAGTCTCGCTGATTTTGCAAGATGCAGCCAGCATACTCTTACCTGTTGTGTGTTTCCCCCCCCCACAATAATCCCTTTCCATACCTGTCAAATCGTGTCATTCAATCCCATTCATGATTCAGTCTGCTGGTTTTGGGTAATGCCGGTCAAACCCATCAATTTCAGTGGGATAGGCCAACGATCTAATGTGTGTGGGGGCTCTGCTACTCCCATCCTGACAGCAGTTATTGGGGGAGAGAAGGATCAGACATGTGGATTTCATCTGCCTGTAACTTTTTATTTTTTTGCAGCAACTTACCTCCCCTCTATCTATTCAGTAAACATTAAAGGGGTACTACCGTGCTGACAACTTATCCCCTTTCTAAAGGATAGGGGATAAGTTGCCTGATCGCGCGGGGTCCCGCCGCTGGGGACCCCCGCGATCTTGCACGCAGCACCCCTCTCTCATCAGGCCCCAGAGCGAACATCCGCTCCAGGTCTAATGACGGGGTCGGTGATTGTGATGTCACAGCTCCGCCCCCGTGTGACGTCACACTCCGCCCCCTCAATGCAAGTCTATGGCAGGGGCGAGACAGCTGTCTCGCCCCCTGCCATAGACTTACATTGAGGGGGCGGAGCGTAACGTCACGATACTCCGGCCCCGTGATCGGCAGTCATCAGACCCGGAGTGATGTTCGCTGCGGGGCCTGATGAGAGCGGGGTGCTTCGTGCAAGATCGCGGGGGTCCCCAGCCGCGGGTCCCCGCCCGATCAGGCAACTTATCCCCTATCCTTTAGATAGGGGATAAGTTGTCAGCACGGTAGTACCCCTTTAATTCTTGGACGAGCCTATTGGGCTGGTGTATGGGGGGGAGGGGGCAGATAGTTGTCAGCCAAACAAGTGCTAAGCTGGCAGCTGTCTAATGTGTATGGTCCCATATACCAGCATCATAATGTATATGCAGCAAAATAGGTGAACGTTGGCAAAGGGCCGTTAAACACCTCTTTACTCTGTAGGTTATCTGGCCCTGTCAACAGGGAATACCTTGTATTTGTATGCACATATATAAACGTACAAACACCTTGAGTTATATAAGAAAAAAATTAAAAATAAAATACCTGCACATCCACAATTTGTATTTTGATCTAGATGCTTCTCAGCATAAATTCAAACACTAACAGGTTGTTAGTGTACATTTTGATCAAAAAGTACAAGCCCACTCGCCACGTCAAGGCCACCTATTTGGATTGGGTCCCTAACCCAACACGGCCACCACCACCGCAACATCATGCCCACAGGGGGAGCGACCCAGTGGACCGGCAGCCCCACTGCTGCCCGACCAAGCCCCTGGCTCCGGGCCACACCACCCCACAGACAAAGCATCACAGCGTGCAGTGCATCCACACCAATGTGAATACCTACTAAGTGCTCCCTGCCAGAGGGCTGGGAGAATGCTAGGAGGAAACCCTTATGCAGTCTCCTGCTAATTAAAAACGCCTGGGCCGAATGGGTGGAGCAGAGTGCTGACTATGAAAGAGGGGACAGACTACACTTGTAAAACAAAAATAGAAAAATAACCTTGAGTTATATGTGTGAGATTTTCCACACAATGTGCAGAAATCCATATGTGTAACTGTTTCCCAACCAGTGTGCCTCCAGCTGTTGCAAAACTACAACTCTCAGCATGCCCGGACAGCCTTTGGCTGTCCGGGCATGCTGGGAGCTGTAGTTTTGCAACAGCTGGAGGCAGACTGGTTGGGAAACACTGATGTAACTGTTGGAGGGGGCTTACCGGGAACAAATTACAGTGGGAATCGGTTAGATTATAGTAGTGAATATATGTTTAGTCCAGTGAAGCATAAGTCATATGGTGCAGCTGCCGTCTCCAGAATGATGATCAACATTAGAGCTCTGCCCAGTCATAAAGAACAGAAGTCCTGCTCCGCTCCTCCTGTGTATGGGGGCACTGTGTTATCATGTCAATCTACAAGGGCCAACTGGGTTCCTTAAAGGGGTACTCTACTGGAAAACATTTTTTTTTTTTTTTTTTTAAATCAGCTGGTGCCAGAAAGTTAAACAGATTTGTAAAACTTTCTGGCACCAGTTGATTTAAAAAAAATAAAAAATAAAAAAATAAAAAAAAGCTTTCCACAGGAGTACCCCTTTAGCAACCTTAGCACAAGCTCTCTTGAGCACATGCCATTTAGAGGCTTTTTAGGCTATGTTCACGTGGTGGAATTTCCGTGTGGACTCTCCACAGACTGCTCGGAAATGCGCCGTCTCATAGACGGCACGACATTTCCGAGCGGAATCCGCAAAGAGATTGAATGCCGGAATTGGATGCTGGAATCCAAATTTCCACTTCACATGTTGCTGCCACTAAAATTCTAACGTGTGAACAGAGCAGCAGAATCCCATTGCAGAATGTCCGTGCGGAATATTTATGTGGAATTCTGCACGGACATTCTGCCATGTGAACATGGCCTTACTCTACTGTCGCTCGTACCTCTAACCTACACCGATCTTTATAAGTGAATGAAAATATACAGTTTTTTATATGGTATCGAGAAACAACCAAAGATATCCGCACTCACCGCTGGGTTCATGACTCGACGCTCCTAAGTAGAGATACCGGTGGATCCCTCTGGCAGATGATGCATCGAAGGGAGGCCGAAAGAAGCGCACACCGCGCAAAATTGCCAGTAATAGCCTCTGAGCACCATGCATCATCTGCCACAGGGATCCACCGGCATCTCTACTTAGGAGCATCGTGTCGTGAACCCAGCGGTGAGTGCAGAGATCTTTGGTTGTTTCTCGATACCATATATCTGATACATCTATTCTTTTATCTATCTCAGCTCCACCGGAGACTCTATTGATTTGATCTCTACCACTGCACCACTATCCAGTACTTGCAAGAATTTGAGTATTAACCCCCGCATTGCCTGCCACTAGTAGTGCCACCTTATAACCACTTTTCACACATGTATATATAGTTTTTTTTCCTACTACCCTGGCTTATTTCTATTATTTGTAAATTATTGATATCTCTTAGATCTCAACAACTGTAGAGCCTGGGAGTCAGAATTAGGACTTTTAGTGGACCAAATGTTCCTCTTTAACACACAACTAGTTTCTTGTGCCTTTAAGGCAATTAACTCTTTAAGATACTAACACATTGGTATCATGTTCCTGCCAACCCAGATGATATCCATCAGCCCCAAATGTTTGTTGGTGTTGTGATGGGGCTGGAAGAACAATGGTAAAATTATAATTAAAAAAAAACAACTTCTTATTAGAAGACAGTGTAATCTTAGACTGGTGAGTCTCAGAAAACACCAGATCTATCACGCAGATTCATGTTTGAAAATCTAAAAACATCTATAGACTCTGTAGTCTACATTTGCATTTTCTTTTACTTGGCTTGCATTTACACAAATGACACCAAAAACTAAAGAAATTCATGGATCCATCAACTATGCAGAGGTAGCTCATATGCGATGTATGGATTTAGCCCTGCAGAAATGGATTGTTGTAGTACCACTTGGTTGACTTTCTAGTTTCATATTTCCTATTTACAAAATCCTCACAAATTGACTTCCAGAATCACCACTGTGCACAATGGCAAAAAAAACGTGGTCAGAGTGGGAAGGGCTGCCCTGAAGCTCCCATTAATTCCAGTAGGACAGAACGGTGCAGACAGAAATGACCTGTCACTACTTTTTTTTTTTTTTTGTGCATTGTTCACCATCTCCTATTGAAGACCCAGTGAAACCCTATTCTTTTTTTAGGCGAAAATCATTGTGGTTTCCGCATAAAAGTTGGCCGCGACAAGCCTGCCCTGATTCAAACTTGCAGTGGAAAACATTAAATCCGCCCATGTAAACGAACCCTTAGGCTGGTGTCACACATGACGTATTTTGCTGCATTTTCTGATGCTGATTTCTCTACCCATTGACTTCAATGGGCAGCAAAATATGAAATGTGTGACCCTACCCTTAGTGTAAGTATCTGTCACTAATGATCAAAATACCCATTTGTACAATAGTCTGCTTTAAGCCTATAGTTGGATCTGTGTGATCTTTACTAATGTACAAAATTCGCTCCTGTGTGTGTGTGTCTCTGTGGTTCAGCCCTGAAGCTCCCATTGAAGTTCGGAGTGTAACCGTGTGGAAAATATGTTGCATGTTACTTTTCTGCATGGATCCTCTTCTCCCACTGAAGTCATTGGGAGCTGGGTGTATGACAGTGACATTGCATGTTTTTTATTTATTTTTTGTCTATAAACACACAGTTGTGTGAACATGCACCTATATTCCATCCTACTATATTTCTGGTCTCAAAGCGGAGAGATTTGAGCCGTCGCCTTACCCTTATTAATGTAAATTTATGATGTGGTTATTTAGGTTCACAAACTACGGCTACCATAATATCACAGCTAAATAGAGAATAGCTACACCTTTCATATAAGATTAAAGGAGTACTCCGGAGCGCTGGTACTTAAAAAAAAAAAGTTTATCTCATCTGATAGCTCTTTCAAAGACCTTTCCAACGATACCTCATTTGTCAAATTTGGCCACGCCATTCTCTTGTAATTGCCACCTGTAGCAGTAAGCAGCCATGTCATAATGACTACATTTCCCATGACTCCCTGCGCCAGCTTCCTGTTAGCTGCTGCTCTCTCTCCTCCCCCCCCCCCCCCCCCCCCAGGAAATTATAATAAATTATAATAGTGACAACCACAGCTCCTTCCCTTGTGGTTATCTCCTCCCATCCTCCCCCTCCCAGCTCATCAGCCCTCTCCATGTGCCCACTAGCCCACTGATCCACCCATCCATGTGCCCAATAGCCCACTGATCTACCCATCCATGTGCCCAATAGCCCACTGATCCACCCATCCATGTGCCCACTAGCCCACTGATCCATGTGCCCACTAGCGCAGTGTTTCCCAACCAGGTTGCCTTCAGCTGTTGCAAAACTACAACTCCCAGCATGCCCAGACAGCCGAAGGCTGTCTGGGCATGCTGGGAGTTGTAGTTTCGCAACAGCTGGAGGCACCCTGGTTTGGAAACACTGCACTAGCGGTGTCACAAGAATGCCGCAGCACTACGCAAATAGCGTAGGGCTAATGTAGGCAGCGATAGGAGCCTAGCATCAGCCCTACACTATTTGCGTAGTACTGCGCATGCGCAGAATAAATTAACTTTGGGGGAGTAGCCGACTCCGGGCGGGGAGGCCGGCACAGCCCGCAGTGACTCATGGGAGCGATGAGTCGCCGGGCGAAGATGGCGACGGATCAAGAAGAAATACAAGTTTAGCGTCATCAAAAGACCCAGCTTCCGGCCGGAGAGAAAAGCGAGGAGAAGACCGGGAAGAAGACCATATGGAAAACGTGAGTATATTAGAATGTTATATTACTTTGCCTCATGCTCCAATTCCCCCATAAAAGGTTAGCTCCGGAGTACTCCTTTAACATGCCCAATACATGTATGCAAATAGATTATCTCACATCCATCTGCCAGCCCTGTATTTCCCTCAAGACTTTTCTTGCCCTGCTGGAGACCCTCCAAATCTCTACCTCAACCATACTTCACTATTCCTACATTAACCCCTTGTGGATATGCAAACCTTACCTTTTAAACAGTGACGCAGTCTTCTAAAACATCGATATAGTTTCCTTATCTAGTCCTGTACACAAATGCTACTGAGAGCAGAGATTTCTGCCACTTTCTGCTTTCTCTTTACATGGTATATGTATTTACATAGGTATATGTGTTATAAATGCACAAATTAAATGTACTACCTAAAAAGCCATTGTGCATGGAAACATTCTCCTGTTGTATTTCTTATTCTACTTCTTAATGTAGTATCCCCTGACTTGTTATAAAAAAAAAAAAAAATGTACCTGGTACTGCTTGAAAACATAAAAAATATACTTACCTTGTTTGCTTCTGCCACAACTGCTGTTCTCCCAGAGCTGGTCCTATAGCACAGCACTAAGGGTACGTTCCCACACGGCGTATTTGCTGCGTATTTGCTGCTGCGTATTTTATTTTCCCTATTGAAGTCAATGGGTAGGAAAATACGCAGCACCAAATACGCAGCAAAATACGCCACGTGGGAATGCACCCTTACTCTGTTTGGGGTCAGCAGCGCACTGCCCACTCAACCAATCAGTGTCTGCAGCGGGGTACTGCCCAAGCCTCTGGACATGCAATGTACTTGCTTACCCCAAACCCAGCAAATATTATGGATAACATTTTTCCACTAGATTTGATAGTGTATACCTATAGCAAACAAAAGACATCAAATATATATAATCTACACTTGTGGTACTAATAACCCCTCACGTAGTATGTGAAATCCCAATAAAAAATAAATAAATATATATATATGTATTAAAAACAACTTAAACAAATAATGGAGTCACTTAAAAAATATAAATAAAAATTGTACATTTTATTATGAAATATTAAAATGGATAAATGAGACATTAAGAGGAACTCAGAAAGGCAGCATCCGCTTCTTAACTCAATCCATCTGTTTTATATATGTATGATAACACACAAGTCATACTATTGTAACAAAAATCCAGCAGTAATATAGTAAATGTAAGAAATCTGATTCAAGAAGATAAACTATCATCTTCTCCGAATAATCTCTTGCCTGTAATAATGAGTGACCGAGGGGGCAGTGTGCCCCTGATCCCATTGCCAGTGGTGCAGAATATATTTGCATTTTATCACTTTCCTAAATGGTCCTTAATATCATTAACAGGCTCTCTGGCCGTGGCACCAGCATATGAATGTGACATATACAGTAGCTGTTCGTCCCCTCTAAGCTAATTACTGGTGACCCCACAACTTATCGCTCCGCAGCATGTAGTTTTGTAACAAGCCATTAGAATGAAAAAGAAAGAAGAAAGGATGCACTCTGTGGTGTAATACCTTCGGTATAGTGGGAAACACTAATGTGAACTGTGCTTACTGCGGGTGGTTATACTGCTGACCAAGTACAACAATGGTATAGCGTATATCAAAATCACGGTCTCTGCAGCCACTCCACGTTCCAGTGTAGCATGCAACAGATTCCTCCAATAATTAAACGGTGCTGAGACCAGGTAAAAGGTAGGTGAGGTTTATTACCCACAATGCAATGAGTATCATGGACTGGCCGCTTCCTCGGGCATATAGGGTGGGGATACAGACAGAGATTTATTAGGGCAACATTAACCCCTTGTGGGGCAAAGGTTTACCATTTACAGTCAATTTTGACAGAAACCTAAAATAATCATCAAAAAGCGTTGCAGAGTGCCAACACATCCATTAATCATATAGGAACAAAATACACATATATATGAATCACACTAATATTACCATATATAGTAAATAAAAAAAGTATATGATATTTAATATTAATAAAAAATTATATATATATATATATATATATATATATATAAAGAGAGCGAGAGAGTGTATCTCCCTTTCCTATAAATAAATAAATAAATAGGAAAGGGAGATACACTCTATATCTCCCTTTCCTATATATATATATATATATATATATATATATATATATATATATATATATATATATATA
Organism: Hyla sarda; assembly: GCF_029499605.1. NCBI lineage: Eukaryota > Metazoa > Chordata > Amphibia > Anura > Hylidae > Hyla > Hyla sarda. Next base: position 81,873,013 of record NC_079190.1, read on the forward strand.
TATATATAAATATATACACTTTTTTTGTTAGAATAATAATAAATATCATATACTTTTTTTTTCTTCTATTTTCTATATATGGTAACATTAGTGTGATTCATGTAAATGTTTATTTTGTTCCTATATGATTAATGGATGTGTTTGCACTCTGCAACGCTTATTATGATGATTTTGTTTGTCAAAAAAGACTGTAAAGGGTTAACCTTTGTCCCACAATGGTTTAATGTTGCCCTATTAAATCTGTCTTTCTCCCCACCCTACATGCCTGAGGAAACGGCCAGTCCGTGAAACTCATTGCATTGTGGGTAATAAACCTCACCTACCTTTTACCTGGTCTCAGCGCTTGATGCACGGTATCCCGTCTAATTGTTGGAGGAATCTTGTCTGTCGCATGCCATTAGAATGGGAGGCCACAGATACAGTAGAACTCTAACTTTCTTTTCCAAGAGCCATTTCTCTATAACATTCAGATCAGGCAGTAGAAAATAAACAACTAAAGAAATCTCAACGTGAATGCAAAAAAAAGGCCTTAAATCTCTGCTTACAATTACAGATTCTCTGACTATCCTCTTTCTTGCTGCCCACGCAAGTGGTATAGTACACAGTCAGCAGTGTGTGGTGCCAATTATCAGAGCCTCGCAGACTGCCTTGGGCACTGTAATAATGTAAACATTCACTTACCAAATCACTTTAGGCTGAGATGCTGCATATGGACAGAATAAATGCCAGACCTCTGACAATCTGTTCAGCCGAGTGACACACACAGAATTGTGTCACTGCATAGTTTTTTCGCCTGCGAATAATTAGTCATGTGGCAGTCCTCTGCTCATTCCCTTGGAGAGCAATGGGGGATCTCGATGTCGCAGATGTAGCTTCTTCAGCTCAGATGACACTTAGGTAATAAATGGGTAAGAACTAGCATACCTGTGAATCTTTCACATTAATATTCATTTTTTGTGTGTGTGTGTGTGTGTGCGCGCGTGTTTTTAGCTTTTACAGATGCCTATATAATTGCTGGGTACAGCTCTTTGGTGGATAAAGAACTGCATTGTATGAGGTTAGAAAAAAAAGATTATTTTGCTTTTTCCCAGTAAGGTATGTTTACACGGCGGAATTTGGCTGAAATTGTGTACTTGGAAATCCCGGCGCAGCAGAGTCCCATTGATTTCAATGGGATTTTGCTGCACCATGCATGTGGCGGAAACATCTGCCGTGGAAATTTCAGGGTCCAGAAAACCAATGAATTGTTCATTGTTTCTGCTTAGAAATACATTTTCTGCCGTGTGAACATAGCCTAAGGGTATACTCCCACGGTGGAGTATGGCAGAAAAATTCAGCTTGAAAATTCTTCTACGTGAAGTTAACATGGTGGTAAATGGAATTAATGCCGTCCCATTCACACAGCAGATTTCCCGCTGAGGAAATTCTGCATTGCGGATTCTGCAAAAAGAATGAACATGTTAATTATTTTTGCAGAATTCTGCTGCAGGGTCCCATTGAAATTTCTTGGACTGGAGACGTGACATCACACCACATCAGGTCACACCCCTCCCATAGACATGAATGGCATGAGTGACATCACATCTTACCTGCTGCAAGTCAAACAGTTAATTTGGTCTCTTCCCGACCTGGCAGGAGACCAAACTCAGGAAGTGTGTGCGGGCATGGCGAGGCACAGCTCTCGCAGGCCTCAGTGACGTTGCGCCTGCTGGGGAACACCCACTTTCTCCTGCTGGGAGCTCACACAATGTGAGCAAGGGCAGGAGGGGTTTTAGGAGTAGTTTGGGCATATAATCGGAGTTAGTTTAGAAATTATGGTTTGATGGCAGGTACTCTTCAAAATATTTAATAAAAATAAATGTGTGTGTGTATATATATATATATATATATATATATATATATATATATATATATATATATATATATATATATATTGTAAAGGGTTTCACTCTGGGATCATCCTTTGCCGTAGCCAAAGGACACGTTTTTCCACAATAAACCGGCAAACAGCGAGTCCTTTCTGCAATTCTGGCTCCTCACCAGGTTTATTAAACGGGGTGCAGGATAAATAAAATAAACAAAACATAAAAATAACTCCTAGGCCGTCTAGCCACTCACTATACATGTAGCATGCCCTGACTAATAACTGATGGGTTTTTCCCTGTCAGTTTTAACACAATAAGTCCTGCAGCCTTATAAGACACAGTTCACATTTGAACATAAAGTCCCATTCGTACAGCCACCTGCTATATGTTACAGGAGCCGCGTCTCTCACTTCGGGAGTCCACGCTTGTGTCCTCAGCAGCCCTTGCTGTGCCCGCCTGGCACTGGACACTGTGTCTCCCCCCTCTAACAGCCACTTCTGTCTAGGGGAGAGCCCAGATTATATTGTTTCTCTTGCTTTTAAGGACCCTTCCCCTTTCTGCTGCCTCATTGATTAGTCCACAGGTGGAGATTTCTGCAGGATCAGTGTGGGAAATGCACCCTTTCCTTGCCACACTGTCACAATATATATATATATATATATATATATATATATATATATAAAATATGTGTGTGTGTGTATATATATATATATATATATATATATATATAAAATATAATTTCATTTAACCAGCTTCATTTGCTAAAACCTCATTACCCCTTTAAATGATGCTCTAAATCCATTCCTCAGCCACTAAAAGCTGATGTATAAAGGGCAGTAAGGCACAGGTAACTGGGGCACCGAACAACAGCTGGAAAATGTTGTGTCTTCTTCAGTTTGTACACTAGTGAATTCATTACATGCGCATATGAAGAACTTTGATTTATTCTCCTTTCTACAACACAGATAACCATAAATCCTGCCTGCAAGGATTCTCCCTGAGGATCTGGCTGACAAGCTTATGCCAGTAAACCTTTTTATTTTTATTTTTTTCTCCTTCGCTCCACTTGTTAGTGTAAAAGGAAAAATAGAATTGCAGAAACATTGGCGCCATTAATCTTTTTCTCAGACATGTCTCAATTTTCCTGCAGGCTCTTGCATCACTAGGATGTAAGGGTGAAGAAATTAGAATATTCATAAGATGGGCGGGAATAACGCTGCTAATAGAGGAGACAGGGGAGCTGGGCAAGCTTGCTCCCTGTTTCCATTGTGCACAGCAGTGCTGTAGCAATGCAGATACCTGGAGGGATAGCTTTTAATCCTTTTGTACTAGTTCATATAAGTGACCCCTCGTTTTAAAGGGGTATTCCAGGATTCTTTTTTTATTTGACTATGCTACAGGGGCTGTAAAGTTAGTGTAGTTCATAATATGGTGTCTGTACCTGTGTGTGACGGTTTCCTCACAATTCTTATGTGATTTTCACTCCAATATTTATTTTCACCAGCATACAAAATGACTGTTGTCTCAGATTTTTCCCAGGTTGCAATGACGCCGAGACCTGACTCACTAGTCAGCTGATGACAGGGAGCCTGTCTGCTTCAATGGGTGGAGAGATCGCTTGGTGGGAGAGAGATCAATCTGCAACAGCTGTAGGCACCCTAATTGAAAACCACACTGATTTGAATGGATGCAGCTCATTTATGTGTCAATGAGTGGGGTGGCTGATGTTTGGGAGGGAGGAAAATGGAATTGTGGGATTTGTAGTCAGAAAAAGAAAAGTCTAACAGGAAATACCAGTTCACAAAAAGCTAGCCACAGTGTTATGGTAATCTCACAACATAGCCATTTAGCCACAAGACAAGTACAGATCCTTCCTAAGCATGTCCATTACTGTCTGCCAGGTACATACTAAAATCACCTTATGGTGGATACCCCCTTTAATGCTCTTCACCCGTACTATAACCCTGCATATTGGTTTAGTGCAGATGAACAGCTGTCAGTTTTACTTTAAAGATAAACTGACAGCCTGTTCACCTGCACTAAACCGAATGTACTAATTTATAGTGCGAGTTTAAAAACATACATCACTTACTTTAAAAGGTGTAGTAGTTGCAGAGTCATGGCAGTTATTCTATTCATTGCTATTGTGCTGCTGTTCCAGGAAATTAATATTAAAGGAAGCAGGGGAGCTTGGCGAGCCGGCTCCCCTGCCTCCTTTAATATTCATTTCCTTGCCCGGCCTCGTGATAAATATGCTAATGATTTTACTAACCTGCTGGAAAGCAGCAGCGCCTGTGTTATTCTTAGAGAGCAGAGCACTCCCCCCTGGCAGGCAAGTGACATTTGAATATTAATCACAGGGGGGTGGTCCTGGCGGTAAATATTAAGGAGGCAGGGGAGCTTGCCTCATTGCGCACAGCAGCACAATAGCAATGAACTAAAGAACTTGCATATCTCTGCAACTACTATACCTATGAAAGTGACCAATGTTTTTAAAGCTGTTCACCCACACTTTAAATTAGTATACTGTATTGAGCTAAATGTGGGTGAACAGGCTGTTAGTTTCTTTTTAATAATTTGAATGGAATTACCTAAAAAGCTAAAAATCAGTGTTTTATTTCAGTCTAATAGCTTGGTATGCTGTCACTTATAGCCTGACCTTAGTCCCTAGAGAAAAAAATCAGACCCATTCCCATCACTTTAAGTCATTGTCTGCCCTCTACTGGGCAAACGGTAACACATCATAACAGTAGGATCATAAAGAGCGGTTCACATTATCTGTAACAGCAGTTTCACAGCTCTTTGACTTTTAGAATTCTCTTGAAGGACCTTTACTTCAGTCACGTTGTTTGCTGTCTTTTATTTATTTAAATTTTTTCATGTTCTTTTTAGATGTAACACATTTTATACTAACCTGTCAGGGGGTGTGAATATTGCACATTAAGGGGAGAGTGTGTGCCTAATATTACCCCTTCTCCCCCAACTGTAATCCGACCATCACGTTATAATCACCTGATTATTAAAGCTAAGTGCACACCCATCTGACTGAGTCCCTGACTTGTCAGCAAACTATAAACCTAGGTATCTTCAAAACGGATGGGTGAATCAAGAAACTGTAAAAAGGTGTATGATCAGGGCAAGGTATTTAATGATAATGCAATCTCATTGCCTTAAGTAAAAGAGAAACAATAAATGTAGGTGCATATGTCCAAAAACCTTGCATGTGTACTGATCTGCACAGCATGTATGGAGCCCGGCTCTCCCCTGGAACTGCAAGTCATGACCCCTGCCCAAAGCGGGGGCCGCCATGCCCCCTCCATAGATCTCTATGGGAGAGCCGAAGAAAGCCAAATGGCTCAACCATAGAGATATATGGAGTGGGCGTGGCGGACCTCGGGCGGAGGTTGTGATGTCACTACAGGGGAGAGCCAGGGCTCTGTACAGAAGATCACAGGGGGACGTAGCGCTCAGACCTCATAATCTTGCAGATAGGGGAATACGTTTTTAAATTTTTTTTTATTTTTTTTTTGCATGAGACTACTCCTTTAAAGTCAATGGCACAATTTCTGCATCAAAAAGCACAGTTATTATCTGTGTGAATATTTTCTGAGGGTGCAGCAAGTTTCTGCAGCAATACTATTGTGTACACCATAACATGTACTGGTATAAATATTATAAGATCATTTCTATTTACTCCACCACCTCTAGACAAATATAGTTGTTACTTCTTTGTGATTTGCTCATGAGGAAAAGCTGACATCCACATAAAAATCCTTTCATTCAGCAGATCAATTCTGAGCTGAGCTCAGTCCAATACAGTCAGAAGGAAAATCTCAAGTAAAATGTGCTTAATGATGGAGAATAATTCATATTACACAAGTGACATGGTGTCAGACTCTCCTGAGGTGTCACTGTGGCTTTCCTGCACGTAGGCCTAGAAGACTTTCCTTGATGCCAGTCTGCTGAGTGAGGTATTTATAGTGGAATACTAAATGGAGTAGCTAAGTAACAATTTTTGTTATTGCATTATCTATGCCATATGTGAAAATGCTGCAAAACATACCACTCCATAAGACTTTCTAATACCATAATGAAGAATGGTACTTGATGAAATATTGGCATACTCTTTGGAGCGCCATCTTCTGATGCAAATAATTATTTCTGTCACATTTCGAGCACGTTTAACCCCTTCCTGTCCACCCCATGTAAACTAGAGGGCTAATGACACATTCCTCAGGGCCAAATGTCTGTAAATATGAAAAATGTGCTATCCTTAATTTAAATGTGCGCTCCTACACACGGTGCCACTGGCATGATCAGGCCATCACACTGACATCCCCATCCTGTACTGTAAGGCTGAGTTTACACACAGTTTTTTTTTTTTTTTTTTTTTACCAGTATTTTTAGCCAAAACCAGGAGTGAAACCAACACTGCAAAATTATAATAAAAACCTTTACACTTTTTCCACTGTCTTGAGCCCAGTCCTGGTTTTGACAAAAAAATGACCAGAATAGTACACGTGAACTGTACTCTGAACACATCACTCATCTTAAAGGAGTGCTACAGTGTAAGAAAACTTATCCCCTATCCAAAGAACAGGGGATAAGTGTCTGATTGCGGGGGGTTCGACCGCTGGGCCACCCGTGGTCTCCTGCCCGGTGTCAGCTTCTTGCAAGGAGACTTTAAACCACTGCACAAAGCGTGGTCGACACTCCCCCCCTGTAGCTCTATGGGAGAGCCAGAGATACACAAACTCTGTATCTCCAGTTCTTCTATAGAGATGCATGGAGGGGGTGTGTTGGCCTCTGCTTTGTTCGGGGGTCAACACAGCGCCGTGCATGGGAGAGCCGGGGTGCCATGCAGAAGATCACAAGGCATCCCAGTGGTTGGCACAAAGCAATCATTGTCTTCTGAGCATTTTCCAAACCTACATGCAACCATCAAACTGGCAGATAGAGAAGTGGGATTTATCTCTCCACAAAACACATTCCATTGCTCCACAGGCCATTGGTAAAATACAGACAGCATTTGTCAGTGCCATAACCTACGTATCGATATAAGCCTCCTATGATGACGTCTTATTTTGCCTTATTTTATTCCCTCTTGTTTTTTCATTACTCATTGGTGAACACCTCCCTCCATTAATGTGCTGAAAATGTAGTTCCATGGAGAGAGGAATTCCGCACTGTTTCTTAGGCTGTGTTCACATCACATTTTGTTCCTACGCAGAACGTATATATTTTTTTTACATTCTAAAAAATAAAGAATCAGGACTTCCGGTTGCGCGAGCATTTGAGGAGCGCAGGGCCGGAGCTCCCACACCGTACCGACAGCCAGGAGGGGCCTTTCCCTGCACACCTACCCTCCAAGGGTTCTGGAGTCCTTGGGGGGTCACAGAGGATCCGCAGTTAACCAGCCGCCTGCAGCAGGAGTAGTGGCGATCCGGAGGTCACACGCCTGACTGACGGGATCGCCATCTTCTCCAGCACTGAGGGACACAGCAGTGGCTGCAACAGATCTCCCGCCTGCACTCCTAAGGAACGCAGCAGGCATAGGAACAGGAGAAGCGGCAGACCGCCCTCCATTAGGCAGCCCCAGTACTGATAAGGGGCTGCCTTTCTGACATCATATGCTCCTGCCTCCATCATAACCCCGGTGCAGAACTGTGCAGGCTGACTTAACACCCCAGAGCTGCTGAGAGCTTCCAAGGACTTCTCTCCTCTATCTCACAGCTGCAAGTGGATTCCATCTGCGTCCCCTGACCCATCTCTTATGGACCGCTACCTAAACAAAGGGTCCCAATGTGCGAGTCCCCCAGCTGTGACGCCCCTCACTGTACCCCTAAGCTCCAACCAGTCCTAGCTTCTACCTTAGTGTCCTTCAAGGGCACACAGCTCCATTCTGTTGCTATCGATGTCGCTAGCAGCCAGCCGCTGTTCACCCCAGAGGAAGGTGCCCAGACACCACCTGCACCCATTCAGCTCCCTCCCTTGGTGGGTGCCTCGGAGGTCTCATTTAACCCCCCCCCCAATGGATCTTCAGACATTGGCGACAACCTTAGTCAAGCTGATTACTCCTACTATACAGACAACCCTTGAAAACACCATGCGCTTGATGTTAACACAACTACAAGCAGATTTGGGTGCTCAATCAGGTCATATGGATGAAGCAGAACAGCGCATCATCGCGCTGTAAGATGAAAATAGTGACCTTGCTACCACACTTCGCCAAACTGAAATGGATCTCTGCTACATTAGTGAAAAACTGGAGGACCTGGAAATCTCTCCCTCCTTCTGATCTGCAGGACTTTTGCGAAAGTGATCTACCCAAAGCTCTAGGGCTTACACATGAATGTAGAGTGTAGAGAGCCCATCGAGTAGGACGGCCTCATTCAGACTCCTCCCAGGCTCGACAAGGCGAGGATTCGCGCCATGGCACATCATATTCAAATTGCTGGATTACAATGATAAAGTGGAGCTCCTGAGGGCCTATAGGAAGCAATCCTCCCCGCTCACTCCGCAACAAGAAACTATTGCTTTTGCTTTTTGAGGATTTCTCAGCGGAGGTCACCAAACGCCAGAGGGCGTATAGTAAAATCTGCTCCGAACTGTTCAAAGCCAAACTACGTTTTCAACTCCAGTATCCGGCCACTGTGAAAGTTTTCAGATCGGATGGCTCTTACCAAACTCCAGCCGTGGCGGAGGCCGTCTTACCAGAGCTCTTGAGGGAATCTGACAGTTTTCCCTCTCATCACTCTCCGTCTTCCAGAGACCGGGGTGGCCCTTCTCATCATTCTTCCAGACGCAGGACCAGCCGCACGAGATCTCCGGGTGACTCCAGGAAACACTGCAAATCAGCAGGGATGTAGCAGGAGTAGAAGCAGCCGCTCCTCATCTCCAGACTGAGTATTCTCTATGTGACTGTCTCTTATTATCTTCTTAATCTGAGGGTTATGCCACCCTTCAATAGTTCAGTTAATGTTGGCTCACGGGGCCGCTTTCTACTGTCCTTTGGGGTCATTTTACCTTGTGCCTTAGGGGGTTACTGTCATTTGATTTTCACTGTTAAGTAAATAGTGCCCTTTTGTTGATGTTTTTAGCCACTGGATGTGTTCCACTACGCCTCTTCGATTCCTTCTTGGGATTGCCTCATATTGTACTGTTTTTTGCTGCTTAGGGTGGAGGTTGGGTGCTTTCCTCCCGCCTCCCCCGTGGCTCACTGAGGGCTCCCCTCCATATATATACCAGTATTGTTATAGTAGTTATATGCTTCCCATGGAGGCCCCTCTTTCTTTATTTCTACATTCTTCTCCTGAATCGCGGCCCAGTTGATTGGATTATATTGGGGGTTGGGTGGGAGTTCAAGTCGCCCACATGTCCGAAAAATGTGTCCTTTACCCAATTTATGGCTGTCCATATTCTACTGTGGGGGTAGGTCTGTCCCAGGGTTTTTGTGTTTCTGTGTTTCCCTCCTTCTGGTTGCCTTTTGTTTTTGTGTCTTTGACTGCCTCCTTCCACCCCCCCCCCCACCCCCTTACTGTCCTTCTCACGATGCAAGGTCCACTTCTGTTCTAGCTCCCTGGGAATTTGATTCCACCCACTATCTCCTCCTCCCGCACATTGTCCTCTTCTCCATCCTGCTCCCCTCTCTCTCACAGCTATTGTCTGTTCAATGTTTGGTCTAGTTTCCTGATGCACTCTCTTAGCCTCAGGGGGTTGTTAGTATGCCATGTGTAAATCGGTGACGTGGAATGTTAAGGGACTGCATTTCACGCAAAAACACATGAAAATTCTGCGCTTTCTGAAACGCCTGCGTCCTTCTCCAGGAAACCCATCTAACAGAGCATGATTTTCAGAGACTGCAGAAGTTGTGGCAAATTTGGAGTTACAGCATTGCTTCACAAGTCTCTTTCGCACCACGTCCTCTCACATGAAGGGGGCGTTTTTCTCATTTACAACTAGGGATGTTCCGATACCATTTTTTTAAGACAGAGTACGAGTACCGATACTTTAATTCTAGTACTCACCGATACCAAGTACGAGTACTTTTTATTTTAAAGGGAATCTGAACCCAGGGTGACCCGCTCTCTGGCGCTGCTTACTGTGCTGATATGTGGGTTCTTGTTGTGTGCAATGGAGGCTGCTGCTGTAGTATGAGCCAAGATTTCTCTCTTCTCCATTGGTCAGAACAGGGAATTTGCATTGGTGGCGAGACTGATGTCTCGGGAGCGATTGTGCGAACGTTCACATGGTGAGCAGTGGTAGAAACCGGGTCACCTGCACTATCTACCTATAAATTCAAGTTAGTGCAGGTGACTCTGTTGTAAGATTGCCTTTAATAGTAGGTAGTATCCCCTTGTAGGTAGTATAGATAGTTGCAGACATTAGTAGCAGCTCCCCTGTAGACCACAGCCCCATCCCCTTGTAGACAGCGCCCCCCCCCCCCCGTGTCCACCTTGTAGACAACAGCCCCCCTTGTAAACAGTGCTCCCTCTTACAGACAGCAGGCCTCTCCTTGTAGACAGCGCTCCCCCACTTTGTAGACAGCACTCCCTCTTGTCCCCCCTTGTAGGGATCAGGGTCCCCCCTTATAGACAGTGCTCACCTGCGGCTGTCCTCGGGTGTTGCTGCTCCGCTGTCCCGTTCTCCCGACCGCATCATGGTGTCCTATGTAGGAGCATGTGACATACACATCACTCTGCTTCCTCCGTAGTGTTACGCTTGGCGCAGGGGGGGAGGAGTGACGTGTGTGTTACATGCTCCTTCATAGGACGCCATGACGCGATCGGGAGAACGGGACAGCGGAGAGGAGCCGCACAGCAGCAGGTATCGGACATGGTATCGGAGAGATTAGAGTCCCCCGATACCATGCAAATGCTGAAAATCTGCCCCGATACAGATACTAGTATCGGTATCGGGACATCCCTATTTACAACTAGTCCATAGTGGCACCACATACCATATTTATAATGTTTACGCTCCTAATGGTGATAGCTGTATCTGCCAGAGATGCAAAGAAGGAAGAGTTAATAGCTCTAGTGGACCACACACCATCCTGGCAGGGGACTTGAATACAGTGACCGACCCGCTAATAGACCGTAGACGATCAGTCCCTATATCTGCCGTCCCTCGTCAGTGACAGAGTTCTCCCCCCTATCCTGATGCACACGGGACAACTAGACTCTTGGCGGTATCTACACTTGGATGGTTGTGAGTACACTCACACGTACACGGTTCTTGGTCTCCCGTTGACCATTTCCTGGTCAGTACCCTAGTGTGTTCTCGCTTGGGAGCGATGGATATACAGGACCTGGTCATTTCTGATCATGCACCAGTGGTTTTGGAGCTCCTGCCATCAAGCCCCAAGGGTTCTGATTTCTTGTAGCGGTTTCAGTCTTGCTTAACAAAAGATGAATCCTTCCTGAGTCTTCTCGGGGGTTGGTGGCTGGAATTCCAAACAGACAACCCTTCCCATATTGACAATCCCTCTCTTTACTGGGAAACTGCTAAAGTTGTACTTCGGGGTAAGATTATGTCTTATAGTAAAACGGTTAAACGGAAAACTCTGGAGGGTCATGCAACGGCAAGCACAGCCTTAGCAGAGGCTTACTCCCGCTTTTTAGAGTCCTCACCTACAGATCATAAACTTAAATGGCAGGCAGCGAAATCCTCGTATGGACTCTGGTTGGATAGGAAAGAGAGAATCTATAGGTCTCACTTTGAGGTAGATTTGTTTAGGCAGGGCAATAAGGCAGGAAGTTTACTAGCACATATAGCGAAAGGGTCCCACGTGACTCCATGGGGCAAGTAATACATGGGCCGCACTCCATTAACAGTGTCTTGGGCTCCTATTATGCTGCTCTTCATTCCTCTCCCTTCGCTCCAACTGATGTGGGGGCGCAGTTTCTCGAGGGGCTGACCCTACCATCCTTATCTGATGAGCAGCAACAGGATCTCAGTGCGGATGTTAAATCGGAGGAAGTGGCGGCTGGTATCCGTGCTTTGGCAAATGGGAAAGCATCGGGGCCCCTGAGAGATAAGATTTCCCCCCCCCCCCCCCCCCCTTAACATTGTTTTTCAACAAAATATTACGCACAGGTGTACTCTCTCCTGCTGCAAAACTTACTTTATATTAAGGTACTCCCCAAGCCAGGCAAGGACCCTTTAGATCCTGGTTCCTATACCCCCATATCTCTGATCAACCAGGATGCAAAGTTATTATCTAAGATTCTGGCTGATCGTCAGGCCAGATTTTTGCCCTCCCTTGTTGGTGACCATCAGGTGGAAGTCGTGAAGACCCGCTCGGCGGTCACGAATATTAGGAAGGTGCTGGCAGTGATGAACAGTGTTCGGGGCCAGTCCCAGGCAGACACCCAACCTGTGTTACTCACTTTGGATGCTGAAAAAGCTTTTGATAACGTACGTTAGGACTGGTTGCGACTGGTCCTGTCAAAGTTTGGGATTGCAGGTCGATTTAGCTCCTTTATAGACGGCCTATATGATGGTCCTACGGCCTTATTGCCTTTATTATTCGATCTGGTGATTGAACCTCTGGCCCACTTTTTGATCTCTTCTGATGTCTACGGAGGTATAGCTGTGCACCAATGAGACCAAATTGTCCATGTTTGCCGTTGACGTATTACTTTACCTTACCAATCCCAGAGAGGCTGTCCCTAAAATTCTCAACTTTCTATCTTATGTGGGGAGTTTTACGGGCTATAGAGTAAACATTGCCAAGAGTATGCTATTGCCTTTGGGTGCGACTCCTCCCAGGTTGCTTCTTGATACGAATGCCCTGGGCGTTACAGTGGCTCCTTCTGTCATTATGTATTTGGGCATTCGCATAGGGAAGACTCCTGACACGCTTTATTCACTCAACTATACACCGCTCTTTCAGCATATGTTGACGGAACTGAAGCACTGGGAGTCCTTGCCCTTATCCTTCCTGTGTAGGTGCCATCTTGTTAAAATGATTAGTTCCCTCGCTTATTGTACCCCTTGCAAATGCTTCTGCCCCTACTTCGACATGCCGATGTTAGACGCCTCAACGCAGCCTTTCAACGCTTCCCGTGGCAGGGCAAACACCCGTGCATAGCTTTACAGAAGCTCATGCTCAGCAAGTTAGAGGGGGGTTAACTTCCCGAATGTCAGGGGCTATAATTTAGCCTGCTTGTTTCGCCTTGTGCTTGAATGGCTGCATGCCTCCTACTTCTCAAATCTAGCAGTGGAAGCAGCATTGGCCGCCCCATGGTCTCTGCCGGCACTGCTTCAAACTTCTTATGCTAAACTTCCCATTGGGATCAAGGGCTCAGTACTACTGCGTGATACCATAGTGACTTAGAAGGAAGTGTGGAAGGTTTTTGACCTCCTGTTTCTTTTATCCAAAAGGATGCCCTTGCTTGACCTTCCAGAACTCCCGAAGGGCAAATCTTCTCCATGGTTGAGATTGTGGCTTTCTACAGGGGTTCGGACAGTGGGGCGACTGATTCATAGTGATGAACGTAGGTGGCTCAAACTGGAAGAAATGCTCCGTGCGTTTTGACCTCCTCCTGTCCCACAAATTACGGAATTTGTCGAAGGAAGCCCCAACCCACATTTTAGATGACATTATTGGCAATGAACCCCAGAAAAGATCGATCTCTGATTTATACGCAGCCTTCCGTAACCGCTTCCTAAAAATTGACCCTAAACATGTGTTCCGTACGTGGGAAAGATGGATTGGGGATGCTGACATAACTGACGTAGTGTTGAGAGAGTGGGCCGTTGTATGCAAAAATTTTATCAATGAGAGGTGGAGGGAGACATATTTCAAGGTCTCACGCAGCTATATGGCTTTAACATCTTGCATTCCCCTTCTTTGCTGGATAGGATCACTCACTGTCCTAAATGTAATGCCCCACTTACAAACATGTACCATGGGATCTGGGAGTGTGTTCCCCTTCTGCAACTTACTGGCATCTCCTACAGTCATATATATGGGACCATTGGAGGGTGTGGATCTTTTTTTTACACCACAATCAATCCTATTTCACCAATTACGGCCACCGGAGGGAGGAGCGGGAGTAGAGGTTTCCATGGTTTGTTCATGTTGTCCTTTTAGTTGCATTGCATTGCCTCTTTACCAAATGGCTGTATTCTACCACTCCAGATTTGCCAATGCCGATAGCACAATTGAAGTCATTTCTAGAGGTTGATCGCTTAGATGCCGAGCGACACTCTGATACCGGCACTAAATGTTTTTTCCAGGAATGGAAATCCATTATTGTTACTCACTTTGACTCTCGGGGGATCATTGAGATTGTACGACCATTTAGGTACACCACTTGGTATAATGTGGAATCTCTGAGAGGTTATCTAAGGGCGTTACGTTTACCGGATACGTAATACTGAATATAGTTTACCCATTCATTTTGAGCACTATAGCTCTCTGCTGGGTTCCCCTGAGAGTCAGAGGAGCTACTGCTGGGTTCAAGTGGGGTTCCCGAAATAATGAACTGCATTCAATGTTTGTCTGCCTGGTATGAGACTTCGGAGTTGTGCTATATTTCTTTCTCCATCAACAACACCTATTTCTTACCAGATTATTGCTTTGTGGTGACTGAAGACACCTTCTCACAGGATACCGTTTTGTACTTCACATGGACGATGAGAGAAAGTGTTCTCTTCTTATTTTGTTTGAGGGGAGGGGGAGGATTTACCATAGGGGATGTCATACTTGCCACAGGTAAAGATGCTTCATGCACTCTTTGCACTCTATGGCCGACATTTATCATTGTCTTTAGACTGTTTTTTATGTCTAGAAAAGGCGAAAAAAAGGCGCAAGCAAGGTTTATTTGCGCCTTTTGGTTTACACATTTCTGCTGATTTTGAGTTGCAATCCACTGATTTTGGCAATACACGTGATATGGAAGGGATTTATGAACTGTGCCTTTTTTTGTGAAAAGGCGCAAAAAAGTCGCTAAGCCACTGAAAAGTCTCTAAAACTACACCAGCCCAGACTTAGCTTAGCTTTTTGGTGTATGTAAAGAGAGAAATTTCAGAAAATGTGACCTGCACAAAATTTATCAAATGCTCTGTGACCATTTAATAAATTTGGTGCTCCTGTACATTACAGCACACAAAAAAAAGTGTAGAAAAATGCTTCACTAAGGCTAGGTTCACACTACGGAATTTCAGCCTGCAATTCCGCTTTGAAATTGCAGTCCGAAATTACGCTTGGTAAAATGTGTAGTGTAGTGAATGGGTTTCCGTTCACAAATTCACACTTCAGAATTTGTGAACAGAAAATCCGCTTGGAATTTTCCGCCTGAAGAATAGCGTTGCTCATTTTTCAGGTGGAAATACTTGCGGAACACATTGCAGTCTATTGGAGACTGCAGTGTCCGCACGGTCCTAGTGCCAACTGATTCAGTCGGCGCTGGCCGCACTCGGAATCTCCGGGCGGAAATTTTCTGCCCGGGGATTCCGTAGTGCGAACCTAGCCTTACACCTACAAATATAAATGCCAGCCTATGTGCTGACATTATTTCTGACTGTTTTTCTACATATTGTCTCCTTATAGTATTTTGTTTAATGCTTCTGTTTATTGTTTATTGAAAATTGGTTAATAAAAAATCAAAATAAAGAATTGGACCGTTAAATGTATCAATTCATTAATATTACAGACGTATTGACTACGTTTGTCTTTTTATGGCCTTTGAATAAATGTATACATTTATGTGGTACAGAAAATCGGACTCTGCCACGATTTTTGTCATTTTTGAGTAATGTAATTGTGACGTATACGTGAAATATCACATTGAATTGTATTATATACTTTTTTTTGCGTGTACTTACATTGAACCTATAAGTCATATCTTCTACACATGCGCAATAGGGGTTTCAGAAGGCACGAATAAAGATTATCATATTTTCACGTATACGTTAATTACATAAAGTATGCAACATATTGAATACCAGATAACAATGGGTGGGGGGTACTCAATCTATCTAATAGTGTGTTTGTCCGAGAAATTAGCCTAAAAAATGGTATCCTCAAACCACTAGGGAAAATGATAAAAAGCATAAAGTTTCGGCTGGTTCTCAAGGACTAAATGGAGAGTGATATATAATAATAGATAAAAAAAATAAGGTGGGTGTGATATTAGATCGTAAATAGGATAAATGTAGTTGTTGTATTGAATGGTGTGTGTAACAGTAGAGTATTGTGTAGGTGTGAATGGAAAAAATGTAGATTAGTGATAATATATTGTAACAAAATGGATCAAGGGGATATATATATATTTTAGTGTGTTACAATAACTCATGTGCTGACCATGTCCAAAGTATAACAATAATTTATTAGGTACAATTAATAAACATAACACTATAATACAGGTGCTGGATCCTAGCACTAACTTACAGCGCTTTAAGTAATGGGCATAAAAGTTTAACAAATGGTGGACAAATGATTTGTCATAAAAGTAATTATAAATTTAAAAATTAATGTACAATGTTCAGACAGTCTCAAAGGGTGTGAGGAACAGATAGGTAATGCAAGTTGGGTGGTGGGAGCGCCTGCAGTGCACTTGCAGGCGCTGGAATACCCCAGTTATTTGCCCACTCTTATTTAGCCAAAGTAAAAGTTCCTCATTGGTAGTAAAAAAAGAGATGAATTGGGTGCCGGACAGGTAATGCAAAGTCTTGGATGCAGTAAATGTTGGACGGCTCGGCGGCCGTCTGAAAACACAGCACGGCGGCTATGCAGCAAAGATCCAACTGTATAAAACGACACGGCGGCCGTGATTGAATGAATGAAGTCTCGCCGGTATAAAGTACCTCTTACCCTGTGCTGGAGGATATGGCAGTCCTCTCCTTCCGAAACTATTTGGGAACTCACCGCAGAAGAAGGAGAGGACTGCCATATCCTCCAGCACAGGGTAAGAGGTACTTTGTACCGGCGGGACTTCATTCATTCATTCATTCATTCATGGCCGCCGTGCCGTTTTATACAGTTGGAACTTTGCTGCATAGCCGCCGTTCTGTGTTTTCAGACGGCCGCCGAGCCGTCCAACATTTACTGCATCCAAGACTTTGCATTACCTGTCCGGCACCCAATTCATCTCTTTTTTTACTACCAATGAGGAACTTTTACTTTGGCTAAATAAGAGTGGGCAAATACCTGGGGTACTCCAGCGCCTGCAAGTGCACTGCAGGCGCTCCCACCACCCAACTTGCATTACCTATCTGTTCCTCACACCCTTTGAGACTGTCTGAACATTGTTCATTAATTTTTAATTTTTTAATTTATAATTACTTTTATGAGCAATTATTTGTCCACCATTTGTTAAACTTTTATGCCCATTACTTAAAGCGCTGTAAGTTAGTGCTAGGATCCAGCACCTGTATTATAGTGTTATGTTTATTAATTGTACCTAATATATTATTGTTATACTTTGGACATGGTCAGCACATGAGTTATTGTAACACACTAAAATATATATATATCCCCTTGATCCATTTTGTTACAATATATTATCACTAATCTACATTTTTTCCATTCACACCTACACAATACTCTACTGTTACACACACCATTCAATACAACAACTACATTTATCCTATTTACTAGAGATGAGCGAACTTACAGTAAATTCAATTCGTCACGAACTTCTCTTCTCTGACATTAGGCCCGCTCCAGTTATATTGCTATCTTATATTGCTAACATCTGTTGCCAGTGAGTTTTGCAGCACACGTGTGGCATGTCTTACACAGCAGAATTTCCGCTTGTGGAATTCCGCCTCAAATTAAAGCCCATAGACTTCTATGGGATTCCGCACTTCGAGATCTCATCGAAGTCTATGGACTTTAATATGTGGCGGAAATAGCCGATAATTTATACCGGAATATCGGTATAAGCTATCGGCCTGAGAGGTCACAGATTATCGGTATTGGCCCTAAAAAATCGATATCGGTCAATACACCTGTAGGCCTATACAGACTTAATTTTGTGTCTAGTACATAATAGCGGTAGCTGGCCAGGCGTCCCAAAGCCTGCATGGTAACGTTAACAAATCAGAGAGCGAGGTCTTGTCAGACGGTGTAATCCTATCTCTAGATGACATGCTTATACTGCTTTATGTGTAGGTTCTGACATCAGCTCATTTATCACTCAAAGCTAATGGCTGCAAAAGTGTTTGCCTGTTATTTGCAGCCGTACTGTACTGCTGAGACAGACCTGTAATCCTCTAGAGAGCCTATTACCTCAGGAGGAACGCTGGAGGTGGAGGAGGGGAGCATGGCGGCTATGGGCAAATTAAGAACACACAATGGATGATAGCACAAATGTGCAATATGTGTACAGGTGACAACAAAGGCATTTATATGGGGTATTAGAATTATTGGTTATTGTAGCATTGTTTTCTGGGTATGCTACTTGTTATAGCAATGCGAGGAGCAGGTTTTCTTGGTTATTGGGGAAGGTCAGGTCACTTTTAGTAAGGCTGGGTACAGTATACATCTTCAATTTGAAAACCGTATGCCAAAAGATGCGTCTGGTTGTGTACTTTTGGCATCTTGTACGGTTTTGTCCGTTTTTTCTTTCCCGTACCCAAAACCATAGCCTAACCCAGTTTTTCGTCCAGTTGAAAAACCATATTGAAACCGTATATATGGTTTCTTTTAACATGGGAGTCCATGAGAATCGTAGAGAACTGTATGTGTATCCGGTTCCATCCTGTTTGCACAATACGGTTTTTGAGTTTGCACATGTGCAGTGCACACCAAATGGAATGAAACAGACATCATTTTACAAACCTTATACGGGTTAAAATTTGTACACATGTTCTCATACAGTTTAGTCCGGTTTTGAGGAATCAGGTTTTCATTAAAAAAAGCTGATACGGGAACGGTATTGCAAAAACGTGGTGTGAATGCAGCCTTAGAGCAAGGACTTTCTGCAAAAAGGTTCCTTCTCTGAAAGTACATTGACAATTTATTGTTTTAATTTAATATGTCACCAAGATTTGTATTTTTATTTCAGATACTGAAATGTGTATGCATACGTTTGCGCGCTGGGACGTATGCATACGTCCTAGAGATCTCTGGCACTTCTGCAGGCAGAGCAGGAGATTGCCGGCAGCTGCCGGAGCCGAGATCGTGCCTGTCTCTGCAGCATTAACCCCATAGATGCCGTGATTAATCCTGATCATGCATCTGTGGTGTTGACAGGGGGAGCGCGCTTCCCCTGTTCACCAACGGCGGCGCCGTCATAAGATCGCGGGTCGTCGTTGGCTGCTATGGCAGCAGGAAGTCAGATCATGACCTCCTGTCTGCCTGCTACAGAAGCCTGTGAGATCCAGCCACAGGCTGGATCACACAGGATGTACAATGTGCAGCTCATCAGGTCATACTGTGCTGCAGTACAAATGTATTGCAGCATAGTATAACCTGTAAAAAATAATATAAATGAAATAAAAATGGGTTCGTCCTTAAAGGGATACTCCGCCCCTAGACGGATAGGGGATAAGATGTCAGATCGCTGAAGGGGAGTCCCGGGATCTCCGCTGCGGCACTGCGCTATCATTGCTGCACAGAGCGAGTTCGCTCTGTGCGTAATGACGGGCGATACAGGGGACGGAGCAGCATGATGTCAAGGCTCCGCCCCTCGTGACATCACAGCCCGTCCCCTTAATGCAAGTCTATGGCAGGGGGCGTGATGACCGCCACACCCCCTCCCATAGACTTGTATTAAGGGGGCGGGCCGTGACATCATGTGGGGCGGAGCCGTGACGTAACTATGCTCCGGCCCCTGTATTGCCCGTCATTACGTGAAGAGGGAACTCGCTCTGTGCAGTAATGATAGCGCAGTGCCGCAGCGGCGATCCCGGGGCTCCCCAGCAGCGGAACCACGGCGATCTCAAATCTCATCCCTTATCCTTTGAATAGGGGATAAGATGTCTATTTAATTAAGAAGTGTAAAAAAGCCCTGTATTATCATCAAAAAAAAAAAATAATAATAATAATCTCATACATAATAGGTATTGCCACATTCGTAATGACGTGTACTATAAAACGATAATGTAAATTATCCCGTACGGTGAATGCCGTATAAAAAAAAAAGCGCAAAATTCGCCAATTTTGGTACAAATAAAAAATCTAAAGGTAGCACGTATTGCAAAAATGATACCAATAAAAAGTACAGCTCATCCCACAAGAAATAAGCCCTTATTCAGTGGCGTCGGACGAAAAATGTAAACGTTACGGCTGTTGGAAAATGGCAGAAAAAGAAATTTGCTCATAAAAGGAAAAAGAACATAGAAAGCTATATAAAATTGGTATCGCCATAATCGTATTGACCCACAGAATAAATATAACATCACTTTTACTGCACAGTGTACACCATAAAAAAATTAGAACATGTTCCAGTTTTTCACAATATTTGGGAGTTTTTCACAAAATATGCTGTATGTGTCAACAAAAATGCAACTCTTATATTAAGTACAATATGTCTCGAAAAAAAAACTGTCTCAGAATCTCTCCGCTCAGAAAAAGCATTCTAAAGTTATTACCATTTAAAGATATACATGTCAAATTTAAACAAAAAAGAGCCTGGTCATTAAAGGGGTTATCCAGGAAAAAACTTTTTTATATATCAACTGGCTCCAGAAAGTTTAACATATTTGTAAATGAACACTTCTTACATAGGAGAATTCAATACCGGCACCAGTAACCTATTTAAACCTATTTAAATTTAAAAGCACATATGTGCTATCGGAGGGGGCTGCTCAGGTGTGTTCCTGCGGCTGTTGGTGTCCGTGGTACAAGCGTACAGACAAAGAAGAAACAGTCCATACTAGTATAGAAGAAATGATACGCTGCACTCACCAGATTTCCAACGAAAGTGTCTTCTTTATTCATATAAGATAAAACACGCCAGCAGGTACAGCGGGAGAGCGGGCACACAGGCAAGCGGGGGGAGTGGCGACGGACTGTTGCGTGCTCGTAGCACTTCCTCAGGCCATACGTCATTCCGTCAGTAGGTTTGTTCTTATACCTGCCGGCGCAGGTATCACCATAGTGACCATAACAACAAACATGTTAAAATCACATATAAAGTGCAAAATACATTAAAACCTTCATCCTAATGACGCTGTGAGTCTCACCTACTCTATACAACCACTAGGTGGCTAAAAATGCCCCCATTTCACATTTATCATTTAGACCTAACTGGCCTACTGCATCTGTCCGGAGGATCCATTTGGATTCCCTTCTCAGGAGTTCCTGATTCTTATCTCTACCTTTCCCCGCATATTCCATTTTTTCTATTGCACTAAACTTAAAGGGGACGGGCTCTCCTGCATGGCATTCATTAATATGGGCTATAAACCTGGTAGCTCCTACTCCTGTACTCAGTGACCTAACATGCTCACGGATCCTGTGAAACAGTGGCCTAATGGTTTTGCCAATGTAAAACCTGCCACATGTGCAAATTAGGGTATACACGACGTAACTAGTTCTGCAAGTAAAAAACTGTTTTTATCTGTACGTCGTGTCCCCCCAACATAACACACCTGGCTTTTGCATTATATTTACAGTAGGAGCATGTTGAAAAGGCAAAATTCCCCACTGGGCAACTATCCGTCAGCCAATTAGTTTTTTTGTTTTTTCTCTTTTATAGTTATGTGATCATGCACTGTTCTATTCTTTTTAAATGTAATAATTGGTGGGTTTTCGACAATGTTTTTCAGATCTGTGTCTTGTTGGAGCATATACCAATGCGTGTTAATCGCTTTTTTAATTAACAAATTCATAGGAGTATTTCTGAAGGAGAAAAACAACATCTCACTCTTCTGTCTCTTTCTAATTTTAAGGAGCTCTTCTCTAGGAGTTTTGTCAATCCTCTCTTTTGCTACTTTAAGTATTTTTGGGGGATACCCTCTTCTAAGTAGACGACCCTCTAATTCTTCTGCCTGTTTCTCAAATAATGTGGGATCATTATTGATTCTCTTCAGGCGTGTTAGTTGGCTGAAAGGAATTGCATTTTTCATGTGTGCTGGGTGTGAGGACCCATAATGGAGGATGGAGTTCTTGGATGTAGATTTCCTATAACCTGTAGTTACTATATTATTATCTACAATTTCAATTGTGACGTCCAAGAACTCCAAACTGTCCCCTCCAAACACACTGGTAAACATCGTGTTAACCTGATTGACCTCGTTTAGATCCCGTACGAAACTTTCAAACTCCTCCTCCGTTCCGTCCCAGATGACCAGTATGTCGTCTACGAACCGGAGGAGGTTCTTAATGTGACTTACAAAGGGGTTTGTACTTGTAAAGATGTATCTCCTCTCAAAGATGGCCAGGAACAGGTTAGCGAACGAGCACGACACTGGAGTGCCCATGGCCGTGCCCGTTCCCCCAGGATGCGGGTATATGGGAAGTTCGGGAATTTTTGCAATGCACAGAAAAGTCCCCAGCTTTTATAGAATTTGTGACCGAATCGCTTGAGCTAATTCTACATAACAATGCGTTTCAGTACGATGGCCAGTGGTACAGGCAGCGAACGGGCACGGCCATGGGCACTCCGGTGTCGTGCTCGTTCGCTAACCTGTTCCTGGCCATCTTTGAGAGGAGATACATTTTTACAAGTACAAACCCCTTTGTAAGTCACATTAAGGAGTTTGAAGGTTTCGTACGGTATCTAAACGAGGTCAATCAGGTTAAAATGATGTTTACCAGTGTGTTTGGAGGGGACAGTTTGGAGTTCTTGAACGTCACAATTGAAATTGTAGATAATAATATAGTAACTACAGGTTATAGGAAATCTACATCCAAGAACTCCATCCTCCATTATGGGTCCTCACACCCAGCGCACATGAAAAATGCAATTCCTTTCAGCCAACTAACACGCCTGAAGAGAATCAATAATGATCCCACATTATTTGAGAAACAGGCAGAAGAATTAGAGGGTCGTCTACTTAGAAGAGGGTATCCCCCAAAAATACTTAAAGTAGCAAAAGAGAGGATTGACAAAATTCCTAGAGAAGAGCTCCTTAAAATTAAAAAGAAACAGAAGAGTGAGAGGTCGTTTTTCTCCTTCAGAAATACTCCTATGAATTTGTTAATTAAAAAAGCGATTAACACGCATTGGTATATGCTGTAACAAGATGCAGATCTGAAAAACATTGTCGAAAACCCACCAATTATTACATTTAAAAAGAATAGAACAGAGTATGATCACATAAAAAAATATAAAAGAGAGAAAAACAAAAAACTAATTGGCTGACGGATAGTTGCCCAGTGGGGAATTTTGCCTGTTCAACATGCTCCTACTGTAAATATAATGCAAAAGCCAGGTGTGTTATGTTGGGGGGACACGACGTACAGATAAAACAGTTTTTTACTTGCAGAACTAGTTACATCGTGTACACCCTAATTTGCACATGTGGCAGGTTTTACATTGGCAAAACCATTAGGCCACTGTTTCACAGGATCCGTGAGCATGTTAGGTCACTGAGTACAGGAGTAGGAGCTACCAGGTTTATAGCCCATATTAATGAATGCCATGCAGGAGAGCCCGTCCCCTTTAAGTTTAGTGCAATAGAAAAAGTGGAATATGCGGAGAAAGGTAGAGATAATATCAGGAACTCCTGAGAAGGGAATCCAAATGGATCCTCCGGACAGACGCAGTAGGCCAGTTAGGTCTAAATGATAAATGTGAAATGGGGGCATTTTTAGCCACCTAGTGGTTGTATAGAGTAGACGAGATTCGCAGCGTCATTAGGATGTTGGTTTTAATGTATTTTGCACTTTATATGTGATTTTAACATGTTTGTTGTTATGGTCACTATGGTGATACCTGCGCCGACAGGTATAAGAACACACCTACTGACGGAATGACGTATGGCCTGAGGAAGTGCTACAAGCACGCAACGGTCCGTCGCCACTCCCCCTGTGTGCCCGCTCTCCCGCTGTATCTGCTGGCGTGTTTTATCTTATATGAATAAAGAAGACACTTTTGTTTGAAATCTGGTGAGTGCAGCGTATCATTTCTTCTATACTAGTAGAAGTAATTTACAAATCTATATTACAAAATCTTAATCTTTTCAGTACTTATGAGCTTCTGAAGTGAAGGTTGTTCTTTTCTGTTTAAGTGCTCTCTGATGACACGTGTCTCGGGAAACGCCCAGTTTAGAAGCAAATCCCCATGGCAAACCTCTTCTAAACTGGGCGTTTCCCGAGACGCGTGTCATTAGAGAACACTTAGACAGAAAAGAACAACCTTATCTTCAGAAGCTGATAAGTACCGAAAGGATTAAGATTTTTTAATAGAAGTAATTTACAAATCTGTTTAACTTTCTGGAGCCAGTTGACATATATATAAAAAAGTTTAAAAAAGGTAAAAAATGGGTCTGTCCTTAAGGGGTTAAAAATCATAACTCTTTCAATTTTGCACCTACAGACTCATATGATGGCTTTTTTTTTTTTTTTTTGTGCCACCTATTCTACTTTGTAATGGCATCGGTCATTTTGCCCAAAAATTGACGGCAAAACCAAAAAAATTATTGTGCGACAAGATTTTAAAAAAAATACAAAATTTTTGTACGTTTTGGGGGCTTCCGTTTCTATGCAGTGCATTTTTCGGTAAAAAAAAATGACACCTTATCTTTATTCTGAAGGTCCATTATTAAAATGATACGCTACTTCTAAAGGTTTGATTTTTGTCTTACTTCTGGAAAAATCGTAACTACATGCAGAAAAATTAAAACCTTCCGCATATGGGTGAGGGCTCATTTTTTTTGTGCCGTGATCTGAAGTTTTTATCGGTACAATTTTTGTTTTGATCTGACTTTTTGATTGCTTTTTATTAATTTTTTTTATGGTATAAAAAGTGACCAAAAATACTCTATTTTGGACTTTGGAATTTGTTTACTTGTACGCCATTGACCGTGCGGTTTAATTAACGATACATTTTTATAATTCGGACATTTACACACATGACGATACCACATGTTTTTATTTTATTTACATAGTTTTTTTTTTTTTTTAAATAGGAAAAGGGGGGTGATTCAAACTTTTATTAGGATAATACATTTAGGTGCACTACTGTGGTAGATGTAGACAGTGACATATGACTAACCCTCAAACTGATGTTACAATTTAACCCCTTAACGACCATGTACGTAAATGTACGTCCTGGTTTGGCAGGACTTCCCACACCAGGACGTACATTTACGTCCTGTGTATGACCGCGAGCATTGGAAGGGTGCTTGCATCATACACGGCAGGTTCCGGCTGCTAGCAGCAGCAGGGGACCCTCCCGTAATGGCCGACATCCACGATCGCGCGGATGTCCGCCATTAACCCCTCCGATGCAGTGATCAATACAGATCACGGCATCTGCGGCATTGCGGCACTTTGATTGGATGATCGGATCGCCCGCAGCGCTGCCGCGGGGATCCGATCATCCAGCATGACAGCCGGAGGTCCCCTCACCTGCCTCCGGCCATCTCCTGGGGTCTTCTGCTCTGGTCTGCGATCGAGCAGACCAGAAGCAGAAGATCACTGATAATACTGAGCAGTGCTGTGTCCTATGCATAGCACTGCACAGTATTAGCAATCAAAGGATTGCTATAGATAGTCCCCTATGGGGACATAAAAAGTGTAAAAAAATAAATAAAAATAAAATAAAAAGTTGAAAAATGTAAAAATAAAAAGTATAAAAAAAGTGAAAAATCCCCTCCCCCAATAAAAATGAAAATTGTCCGTTTTTCCCATTTTGCCCCCAAAAAGCATAAACATTTTTTTTTAATAAACATATTTGGTATCGCCACGTGCGTAAATGTCCGAACTATCAAAATATAATGTTAATGATCCCGTACGGTGAATGGCGTAAACGTAAAAAAATTTAAAAAGTCCAAAAATGCAGCTTTTTTGTCACATTTTAGTAAAAAAAAATTTATAAAAAATGATCTCAAAGTTTTATATATGCTAATGGGGTCTCTAAAAAAAAAGTACAGATGACGGTGCAAAAAATGAGCCCTCATACCACCCTATATACGGAAAAATGAAAAAGTTATAGGTGGTCAAAATAGGGCAATTTTTGATTACTGATTTTGTACAAAAAGTTTTAGATTTTTTTTAAGCGGTACAAAAATATAAAAGTATCTAGCCATGTCTATCATTTTAATCGTATTGACCCACAGAATAAAGAACACATTTCATTTTTACCGTAAAGTATACAGTGTGAAAGCAAAACCCTCTAAAATGTACAAAATTTTGGTTTTAATTTAAATTTCCTCCCTAAAAAATGTTTGGGGGTTCGCCGTACATTTTATGGTAAAATGAGAGGTTTCATTACAAAGTACAATTGGTCCCGCAAAAAACAAGCCCTTATATGGGTCTTTAGATGGAAATATAAAAGTTTTGTGGATTTTAGAAGGCGAGAAGGAAAAAACGAAAACGCAAAAATAAAATTGGCCTGGTCCTTAAATGGGCACTGTCATGAAATCTAAAAATTGATATGTTGTAGTACTTAAGTACTACAACATATCTCTAATATACTTTAATTAAAAAAAGAGATTTTAAACCCGTTTTCGCCTATACAGTATGCCTCCAGTTTCCCCACTACAACTCCCAGCATGCCCTGACAGCCAATAGATGTCAGGGCAAGCTGGGAGTTGTAGTGGGGAAACAGCTGGAGGGACACTGAATAGGTGAACTAAGGGGGGTGGGGAGGAGGAGTGGGTTGAGCGGAGCGACGGGGCCAGGGGGGGTTGCGGGCTGCGTGGCGGGGAGGGGGTACTCTGAATGGATGAACTAAGGGGGAGGGGGAGTGAGTTGAGTGCCGCGACGGGACCGGGGGGGTTGCGGGCTGCGCGGCGGGGAGCGGTATGTGCGGCAATCACAGATCCGGTGTTCACCTATACAGGGTGCCTCCAGTTGTTTCCCCAGTACAACTCCCAGCATGCCCTGACATCCAATAGATGTCAGGGCAAGCTGGGAGTTGCAGTGGGGAAACAGCTGGAGGCACCTTGTATAGGTGAACTAAGGGCGGAAGTGTCGGCCCCAGCAGGCATCAGTGACCTGTTGCCTGCTGGGGAAGTCTGCCTGGTAGTGAGCACACTACCAGGAAGACAAAAACATTTTTAATATGTAAAAAAAAAAATTAAAGGCAGGGAGGGGGTTAGGGATAGATGGGTAATAGGCAGGGACAGAAAAATGGAAAAAAAATTGATGGTAGGAGCTACCCTTTAAGGTGAAAATGGGCTTGGTCATTAAGGGGTTAAACATTAGCCAGTATATCCTTATATAAAGGACATACCTGAGCCTGCACACCAACGCCAAGGTTTCTCGAGACCTAACAATAAACCCACCTGTGCCGTATGGGCAATACCAGGGGCCAGTGGGCAATTACAGCAGCATTAGCTCCGACTCACAGCCTGCTCCAAGTTCACTCCAGTGTGGCTAAGCACACATACAATGGGAGGAGGGAGGAAGGCTATAAGCCCCACCAAAGTTGGCTGATATCTTGCCGGACTCACAGGTGCCCCAAAATGAACAACAAGAAAAAGGGCATAAAATGCATACAATGGAGGATGCCTGCAGAAGACTACAAGTGCCACAATGGCATCCTACACCAGATGAAAGGTGTGGATGTGTTGGGCTCATAGCCTTCCTCCCTCCTCCCACTGTATGTGTGCTCAGTCACACTGGAGTGAACTGGGAGCAGGCTGTGAGTTGGACCTAATGCCGCTGTAGTTGCCCACTGGCCCCTGGTATTGCCCATACAGCACAGGTAGGTTAGTGTTAGGTCCCGTGACACTTTAGAAACCTTGGCGTTGGTGTGCGGGCTCAGGTATGTCCTTCATATAAGGATATACTGGCTAATGTTTCAATTTTAACATCATTTTGAGGGTTAGTCATATGTCTCTGTCTACATCTACCACAGTAGTGCACCTAAATTTATGTATTCTATATGTTACACATCCACACTTTTCATCGGGTGTAGGATGCCATTGTGGCACTTGTAGTTTGCTGCAGGCATCCTCCATTGTATGCATTTTATGCTGGGGATCGACCCTGGCAACATACCACAAGCGCAGGATCTGCTCCCCCAGCATAAATGCACAATTGCATTTGGGGTTGAGGATTTCCTGCCATTTGAAACTACGTTTTTTCTTGTTGTTCAAACTTTTATTCGGGAAGGGGTTGAATCACATTTATTAACAATTTTTTGACACTTTTTTTTTTTGCAATGTTATAGCCCCCATAGGGAACTAAAACATGCAGTACATTGATTGCAGACACTGTTCAATGCTATGCCATAGCATTGCATTGATCAGTGTTATCGGCGGTTGATTGCTCAAGCCTGGATCTCAGGTTTGGAGCAATTAATCGCCAATCGGATGCCATTTTAGACGCAGTGATAAGCTTTGATCGCCGCGTCTAAGGGGTTAATACAGAACATCACCGCGTGACCCCACGTTATATCGCGGGCATACAGATACTCCCTGCGTCCTTAAGAGGTAAAATTGCCCTGTTCTGAT
This sequence comes from Hyla sarda, assembly GCF_029499605.1. NCBI lineage: Eukaryota > Metazoa > Chordata > Amphibia > Anura > Hylidae > Hyla > Hyla sarda. The sequence goes on from NC_079190.1 coordinate 81,901,407, forward strand.
CCATAGAACATTTTTTTTTCTTCTTCCTATGAAAGTGTTTTGGGGTTTACTTATTTTGCACCGTGATCTATAGTTTTATTTTGTATCTGCAATTTGACACCGATTTGACTTTTTGACCGTTTTGTATTTAACTTTTTCTGAACAACTGAATGTGAACAAAAACTCAGTTTCGGAATTTGGTATTCATTTTTACATTTTTTTTTTTTTTTGCTTTGTTTATACCATTCACTGTGCAGAATCAATAATGTTCCATTTTAATACATCAGACAATTCTGCATGGAGTGAGACCAAATATCTGTGGTGCTTTTATTTTTGTTCACTTATAAAGGCCAATTGGATTCCACTGTCATCTAACTGGTTAAAGGAGTACTCCACTGGCCAGCATTTGGAACATTTATCTCCAAAAAATGTGTGCGCACTGCAGGGGTCGGCCACGCCCCCTTCGTGTCGTCAAACCACACCCTATCAATGCAAGCCTATGGGAGGGGGCATGATGGCCATCACGCACCCTCCCATAGACTTGCATTGAGGGGGCGTGGTGTGACGTCATAAGGGGGCATGGCCGACCCCCCGAAGTGTGCACACATCTTTCGGAACTAAATGTTCCAAACGCTGGCCAGTGGAGTACCCTTTTAATAGCGGACAGCGTAGAATGCTCCACGCTGAAAACAGCCTGGTGCTGCTATGTAAGGAACGGATTGGAGTCCAGAACCATCTTCATACTCATTCAACGGTCCCATAACGAAAATACACGTCATGTGGTGTTAAGTATCAGCTGTCATTTTACCAGAGCAATCTGAGATATAAAATATATGTAAAAATAAGTTTTTTTTTTTGGGTTGCTATTGACGAATTAGACAATTTGTCTTACTAATAGATAAATATAAGAGATGTGCGTATACCTAAAATGGTATAGATACAGAAGTCTTATGCAGAAAAGCTCCTTTTTTATATTAATTGGTGAATGTTTTTAATTCTGACATGTACCATAGTCTCAGGGGGAGATTTATCAAAACCTGTGCGAATCCTAAAATTGACTGTATAAAAAGTAAACTCATTTAAATAGATAAAGGTTTTGCAAAGTCTCATCTTAATAGTGTCCTATAAGAAACCACAACAATACAAATAAATTGATTGTGTAATAAACATCTATGATTGTCAATCCAGCCAAAACACTTTCAACTTCATCATACTTTTTGCTCTCAAGCTATAAGCCCCTCGTTCCTGCAGGAGGTGGGTGATAGGGGGTTGTTCGTGCATCCACATTCACATACTTCTCGTATAGTTGCTTATTGTGGCTTTTGTCTAAAATGTAAAAAAATACTTTCTTTTAAATAAAAAAAGGTTTCTTAAAAAAAAAAAACTCTTGATACATATCTATTGTAAGGGGTCATTATTGGTTTTATCATATGCAGATAAAAACTTTGCTTATCTGGCACATGCTTGAATTATTCATTTTGGATAAATAAGGATAAAAATTTATTTTTAAAGATGCTGAAACTTGCAGAGTACCAGAAACAGAGACTATTATTGAACAGCAGAGCTTAAGAATCTTTTGTTTGTAGTGGGAACGAGTCCAGGCTAAATTTTGTGCCTCTTAAAAGCAATGCCCTAGAAGCTGGTAGTGCCATTCAAACTGGAATTTCTAGAATACAGTGAATCTTTCCCCCAGTATCATTGCTCCCCACCCCAGTATTCTCTTTTTCTCCCAATATGGAACTCTCTCTTATCCATGACTTTCCTCTACTTTGTAACTGCATAGAGGTAACCTGTCTCATCTCACTTACTGCACTAGGGTCAGAGTTGGGACCCATAGACTTCTATGGGTACCATATTACAGCACTGTGCAACTCTGATATTTTTAGTATAGTACAAATAAGTTTACTTTAATGTATTTATTAGGACCTTGGCATTTCACATTTTTCCTGTTCCTGTATTGCGAATACCTTTCGCTGTCCACGTGTATTTTTGTATGTAACATTTTATACATTGATGGTCTGAACTCAGAATATGACAATGTAAAATTAAATAGTGGAAACCTAAGCAATAATACTTTTATAATCTCTGTTTTTATTGCAGGGTTCAGCTGATTCCTACACAAGTCGTCCATCGTTAGACTCCGACGTGTCACTGGAGGAGGATCGGGAGGCTGCCCGCCGCGAGGTGGAGAGGCAGGCTCAGCAACAGCTAGAGAGAGCCAGGGTATGTGTCAATTCAATGTTTGGCGGTCCCATAGTGAATGAATGGAGTGTTTTCCATGTACTATTAATTCTGGGTATAATTTTGTCTGTGTTCTTTAGATCGGTGGGGATCCTAGCAGTTGAATTCCCACAAATCAGTTTATCCCCTAACTTAACTTCTTCGGGTTGGCATATCCATTTAAGTTTAAGTCTGCAGTTTTTATTTTCAAACTTTCCGGTATTCAGTTTGCAACCTGCTCCTAGATTCAGACTTTTCTTATGTTGGCATGTCTTCTCCAGTCAGCTTGTGGTTGTAAGTTGTGTGTATACAGGATGCTGCGGGCAGCACTAGCTCTTCTGTATCAATACAGCTTTACTATTGCATTGAATTCTCCTTTTACAGCCTATGTGGAATCTCTTCTTCCTTGTTCTGACTGATGTGCTGAAGTGTGTGTGAATTCCTCTCTCATTACATAGCTTATGCTTTCTTTGCTATCTACAGCGTCTGTGAGCTGCCTTCCTTGGTCATCCCCACTCTGATCTGCCGTGTACATCCTCCCTCCCCCTTACTGCCAGGGTGCATTCACACTATGGAATGTCTGCACGTCACAATTCCAGGCCGAAAATGCTTGAATATGCACTGTTGCCAATGACTGCAATACATATCCGAGCGGATAAGCCAGAGCAATGAACAATGTTCCTTCTATCTGCGAAGTCTGCAATTTGAATTTCCCTTGCGGAAATTCAGCAGTGTGTGTACAGTACAGCAGAATCCCATTAAAAACAATCTAAGGCTGCTGCACCAGAATTTCCGAGCAGAATTCCGCAGGGAAATGTCGTAGTGTGAATGTGCCCTAAGGCTATGTTCACACCGCAGAATGTCTGAGAATACTAGGAGTATTTTCTGCTTAAAAAATTGATATGTCAATCTGCTTCAAATTACTTGTGTGCCATGGTTTGCATGATGAAGTAGAGAAAATTCTGCCTTGTGAATATTTTGAAAGGAAAAAAAACGAAACTGTTAAAAGGTGTCCATAGCCTTTTAATAAAAAAAAATTCATTCAATGCAGTGTCTGAACAAATAAGAATGCAGTTAAACAAACTTCAAGAATTATTTAAAGGAAAACTTTCCCATTTACTTGCTTTTAAAATTATCAACATAAATATGTTTAAAATGTAATAGCAAAAATGGCCACTAGGTGCCTCTGTTCTGTTTCCTGCCACAATTAATACAGTGAGTTTGGTCTCCTCCCGGCCTGGCAGGAGACCAAACTCAGGAAGTGCTTCTTTGCACTGAGCTTGATGACCAGCTGCATAGAGCCTCACTATAAGCTGCATAGACTGAAAGCTGCACAGAGCCTCTCTGAAGCATGCACAGAGCCTCCCTGAAGTATGCACAGAGCCTCCCTGAAGCATGCACAGAGCCTCCCTGAAGCATGCACAGAGCCTCCCTGAAGCATGCACAGAGCCTCCCTGAAGCACGCACAGAGCCTCCCTGAAGCACGCACAGAGCCTCCCTGAAGCACGCACAGAGCCTCACTGAAGCATGCACAGAGCCTCTCTGAAAGCTGTACAGAGCTTGAGGTCTTCTATTCATCACAGCACTGCTACCATGTGAGGGCAGAAGTGGTCCCCCAGCAGGCTTCAGTGATGTCATGCCTGCTGGGAAACTCCCACTTTCTCCTGTGAGCAAGAATGCAGGTAAGATACAGAGCTTCTTAAAGCTCAGAATTATTTTTTTTAAGGATGGGAGGAGTGTTAGGAGTAGTTAGGGAACATAGCCTGTGTTAGTTTAGAAAAGTTTATTTGGTGACAGGTACTTTTTGAAGTTAAGCAATACCACCAAGTTGGTTTAGTTATGCATGCTATCATACTGTATTGCTAAGTAGTTTTGTGCGACTTCCAATGGTGCCTGAAAATGAAAACCTTTTCATCAGTCTGTGAATTAGAATTTTTTATACAAAACTTTAAAAGGTTCAATACATTTCAAGTTACATAAAAAGCATTCATACTGTTTAAAACCTGAAAGGCAGCAAAATATTTTCTATTATAGACTGTATCTATAATACTTGAATTAGAAGTGGTTATGAATGTTCTTAGGAGAAAAACTCAAATGTTCACTGTTTTCCTTCCCTCGGTTATCCCAAAAACCTCAAAACCGTGACAGCCACCGTGCTCCTATTAATGCAGCCATAGTGCCACCATAAGAAACAACTTCAGAACCCTGCATATGAGTATAAGCCTTAGTGCAAGCCTGCCTTACCCACTCATAAGTAGCATAGTGCCCCATCAAAGACAACTCTTATGTCCTCTGGAGCAACAACCCTGCACCACCATCAGTAAACACCACAGTGCCAGACAAAATACAATTCATGAGTACATAGAGTGGTCCTAGAATGTTTATGAACACTTCAGTCCCTGACAAGTCCTAAACGTAGAGTACAAAATCAAACAAAGAAGTAAAACATATTAGACTTGGTAATTTATTTATTGAGGAAAATATCCACTGCGGCACATCTGTTGCTGATGCTCATCATTCCGGAAAAAGTTTCAAAACCATTTCTAAATAAATTCAAGACCATTGCTGACCAACAATCATTATGTCAAGAGCAAGGAGTATAATAGCCTGCAAGGTCACAAAGAAACCTATGCAAACCTCTCAGCATCTGAACACCTAAACTAGATAATGTTAATGTTCATGAGTCCACCTTCAGGAGGACACTGAACAACAATGGTGTGCATGCAGGATTGACAGAAGTTGACTGATCTCAAAAAGAACATTGCTGCCCAGCTGCAGTTTGCTAAATATCACTTGGACAAGTCAGAAGGCTATTGGAACAATGTTTTGTGGATAGATGAGACCACAATAGAGCGGTTTGGTTTTAATGAGAAGATTTGTTTGGAGGAAAGAAAACATTGCATTCCAGCATAAACAAATCACACCATCTGTAAAACACGATTATGGTAGTATCATGGTTTGGACCTTTTTTGCTGCATCAGGGCCATGACATCTTGCCATCATTGATGGAACAATGAATTCAGCAAGGTCTAAAGGAAAATGTCAGGACATGAATCTCAAGAGTTCATCGGTCATGCAGCAACATCACCACACACAAGCACACAAGTTGTTGTACCCAATAATGTTTAACCCCTTAAGGAATTGAGGTTTTTCTGTTTTTGCACTTTCGTTTTTTCCTCCTTACCTTTAAAAAAAATCATAATTCTTTAAATTTTGCACCTAAAAATCCATATATAATGGATTATTTTTGCGCCACCAATTCTGTTTTGTAATGACATCAGTCATTTTACCCAAAAACCTATGGCGAAACAGAAAAAAAATATTGTGAATTTCTACTCAGTCCATTTTTCGGTAAAAATGACACTTTCTCTTCTGTAGGTCCATACGATTTAAAATGATACCATACTTGTATAGGGTTGATTTTGTTGTTCTTCTGGAAAAAATCATAACTACATGCACGAGAATTAATACATTTAAAATTGTCATCTTCTGACTCCTATAACTACATTTTTTTGCCTATGGGGCGGTATGAGGGCTCATTTTTTGCACCGTGATCTGAAGTTTTTAGCGGTACCATTTTTGTATTGATGGGCCTTTTTGATCTGTTTTTATTCATTTTTGCATGATCTAAAAAGTGACCAAAAATACGCTATTTTGGACTTTGGAATTTTTTTGCATGTACGCCATTGACCATGCGGTTTAATTAACTATATATTTTTATAATTCAGACATTTCTGCGTGCAGTGATACCACATTTTTATTTACACAGTTTGTTTTTTTTAAAATGGGAAAAGGGGGGTGATTCAAACTTTTATTAGGGAAGGGGTTAAATGATCTTTATTAACTTTTTTTTTTTTTTTGCAATGTTAAAGCCCCCATAGTGGGGCTATAACACTGCACACACTGGTCTTTTACATTGATCATTGTTAAATCATAGGATAACAATGATCAATGATCCTGCCGCTTGACTGCTCATGCCTGGATCTCAGGCACTGAGCATTCATTCGGCGATCGGACACACAGGAGGAAGGTAGGGTCCCGAACAGCCAACTGAGCTAGCCGGGAGTAGTTTACTTTCACTTAAGATGCGGCGACCAACTTTAAACGCCGCGTCTAAAGGGTTAATCATTATTATTTTTCCCAACACAAAAACAGCCATTTCATAACAATTTTTTTTTTTAAATCAAATACCCTCTCTCCCCTTCCCTATCCCTCCTTCCTTCCCATCACCCCCCGAATCAACTAGATCACCTCATCCATTCATTATCAATTTTAGGAGCTACCTTGTTCCCTTTATAATAAATGGTCTTATATCTTTTTATCTGTTCTACCTCATTTTGCCATTCCTTTACAGTTGGGACTTCCGGTGCGAACCACTTCCTTAAGTTCCTTAAGATTAAAATTTTAGCTATCCGGAAAATTTTTAATATAGCATGGTTCCTTGTTCTGCCCATTAGCCCTATACCTAGGATAGCTATCTTCACATCAAAATGGATTTTAGTTCTTAACTCTCACTCCACTGTTTTATACACAGTCTTCCTGAGATTTGGGGCAATCCGACCCTATTCTTCTTTGTATATTATAAAGAAATTTAGGTGTATATGGAATCCTATGTGCAATTTTATGGTGCATATTTAAAGAGGACTAACTAATATTTTTGAATACTCTACCCCCCCCCCCCATTATTCTTCATCAAGCCGCTCTGCTGCCCATTTTTTGTCTACTCTTGGGTCCTTTCCTACCAATTAAAGCTTTTACAAGATTTTTATATATCTTGCCCAGAACTTTCTATGATGTTGCCTAAAAACTGAATACAAAATCCATTAACTCGTGCTTACAGATTTCCCATCTAGGGTTCCTATTGTCTTTCACAAAAGCACTCCTCACTTGATTATACAAGAAAAAACTCTCCTGTTTCAGATTAAATTCCCTAACAAGTGTGTCCCAGTCTACTATCGTTTTCTTTACAATTAGATTATTAACTCTCTTAATTCCTTTATTTTCCCAGTTGACATACCCTTTTAATTTAAGAAATTCTACAAAGTACCCATTATCCCATATCATAGTGTGCTGTAAACTCCCTTTTATACCGATTAATCGCCTTGTGTATCTCCATATTTTAATTAACATGTTACAGGTGGGAATACTTTTAACTCCTGTGTGAATAAATCTACAATTTTCTACTAATTCAAACGTCGTGTCCCCCTTACATCCAAATTTTCCGAGAAATTCCTTTATCATTCCGTGCTCAATCCCCAGATGTTCTAATTGTGCACCTATGTAATACCATTGCATATTAGGTATTCCGAATCCCCCATTTTTCATTGAGGGGCTTAAAGCGGTACTCTGCTGCTGCTCAGCATTTGGAACAAGCTGTTCCGAGCGCTGGAGCCCTTGCCGGGAGCTTGTGACGTCATAGCCCTCCTCCTCATGACATCACGCCCCCTCAATGAAAGTCTATGGGAGGGGGAGTAACAGCCCTCACGCCCCCTCCCATAGACTTGCATTGAGGGGGTGGGGCGTGATGTCATGAGGGGGTGGGGCTATGAAGTCACGAGCTCCCGGCACCAGCATTCAGAACAGTTTTTCTAAACGCTGAGCAGCGGAGTACCCCTTTAAGAATTCCTGCTTCCTTTGTGTTTCCTATTCCATATTAAATTCTTAATCTCTTTTTGGATTCCTTTAAAATAGTTTTCCCCAACCCATATTGGTGCTGCCCTAATCACATGCAAAACCATAGGGAGAATAATCATTTTTACCAGTAGAATCCTTTCTGCCATATTCATGGATAGTTTGTTCCAGATTTTAATTTTAGCCCTCACCTTCTCTAAATAATGGTCTAACATTTAGTTGGGCAAAATCCTCTACTTTCTTAGAGATTTTAATCTCTAAGTATTCAAGGAACTCATGGAAAACTTAGTTTTGGATATCTGATTTTTAGGATTAATTAACAGTTATAACAGAATCCTTTTAGATGCAGTTATTGCTACACCATGTGGTGATACCAGATACTGAGAAAAGGTTCACAAACTTTCAAGCACCACTGTACAAGGATATGCTTGCCTGCTCAAGAATCCTACATGATTTCCCTTAATAGGCAGGCAGCAGAAAATTACATGTAGTCAACCAGAAGGCACTCCAAATCTCTCTTCCACGTCTTAACACTCTATGAATATTTTGGCTGGAGCTTTGTTGTACACATTTGTCCCCACAAATATCCATATTAAACGATGACTGGTTATATTAGAGGTTGGTTTCCATTAACACGACCATTTCAAATGGAAATAAAAATATTTTTTAAATGTATAACGTGGTGAGCAATGTAGTGATTATCACACTTAAATGTATTGTTCTCCAGCAAAGCTCTCCTGCTGAAAACCATGGCAGATATTACAATTGGCTGCAATTTACATTGAATAATGTGAGCTGTAGTTAACTGCGCAATTGCTGTACACTCTGTAATTATATCACTACATGATGCCTGGATTAAACTGCTACTCGAAAAAATAGACATGACCAAAAAATTTCTACAATGATTCAACATTCTAGAAGTGGATTACTTGTTACAGTTAATTAAAACCATGGGGAAAATACTTGAAAAGTATTAACATTTCTTCTGTGCCTGGTACTGCAGCTCTGCTATTCTCCTGATTTTTGGGGGTACTGGGGGTTGGACCTCTACTTTATCATACAAGAAAGGCTATCACTGTTTGTCTCAGGGAACCCCTGTAAAGGATTAGCTGTTTTACTAATTATTACAAATTTAATTTGTTACTGTAATTTATAAAATAAAAAAATTTCACACAGGCATGTCAAAAGTTTTGATCAGTTGGGGTCTCAGTGCGAAGACCCCAACAGATTTCTAAATATAGCTGAGAGAAGCACGTGGCTGTTAACTTCACTACCCAGCTGGCTGCCTGATCTGACTCATTGCAGAGGACAGGCTCCCTTATACATTTATGGAGCCAGTCCAATGGGGCGGAAGTACAGCTTCTCCCATCTATATCAAGAAATTTGTGAGGGTCTCAGCACTAAAACCTCAACTTATCAAATCTCAAATCTCTTGACATGTCTGATTTTTGTGCCTAAAGTTTTATTAAATGACAGTAACATTTTGAGTATTAAAATGTGGTGAATGTTAGCCTTAGATTATGACAGTCAAAGCATGCTCTGACAAAGTCCATACTATGTTAAGGCAGTTTGTCCCAGATAAACATCTGCAAACTGTCAAAGAAAGGGCCGACGTATACCGTAGCACACTGCAACTAGACCAATCATTTTAATATCCCGATCACACACTGCGCTCCGGCTGTGAGAGCATGGTTCCTGAATCCCCGACTGCCGGCGGGGCTGGAATTTGCATCGCGGGACGCACCCGCATGCGAATCCCAGCTCGTCACTCACCATGCTCCGCTGTCGCCTCCTCCTCTGTGCCTCGGCTCCGGCGCACGCATCCCCATCTCCTAGGGCATGTGCACGCCGGAGCTCTGAAATTTAAAGGGCCAGTACGCCCGTAGTTAGTTGTTACACCTGACACTACATTATAAATTCCCTGCACCTCCCACACTTCCCTGCCGGATCTTCAGTGCCCCTAGCCTGAGATTAAGCGTTCCATATTGCCTGTTGCCTTACCCTTGTATCCAGACCTTCCCGCTACGTTATTTGACTTTGCACCTTTGCCTTGACCTTCTGCTATGTTTGACTATGCTATTGCCTTATCCTTCTGCACCTTGCCTTGCCTAGCCCAGCTACCTGTGTGGTCGAGACATGTTGGGGGTAGCGACCTGGGTGTCGCCTGTCGCAGCAAGCCTATTGTGCCTTGCGGCGGGCTCTGGTGGAGACCAGTGGCACCTTAGACTCCACTCCCCGATACGGTCCGAGTCATCAGCCACACAGGTTAGAGGATCCACATCCAGCTCCGTAACACATAGTTAGCAAAATTCTGTCCAATTCTCATGCATATACTTTAATTTAGCAGAATACAACAATGCTGTCTTCGTCAGTATCAAATCCAGCTAAATAAGCACATATATGTGGGAGGTGGCCTGAACATATTTTCTTGGCTGACTACATTCTAGCCATTTAAAATCAATGTACCCAGTGCATCCCTGTATGCGTCAATTCCCCTTGTTTTGGCATGATGCCGATGTATACCTGGGATGCACTGCATTAACAAAGTGTGAACCTAGCCTTAGAATTCTGGGACTTACAGTATAGTGCAACGGGTCACTTTCATTTCACACAATTCCCCTCTAATTGATAGTCTAATATGTTTGCAAATCACTTAATTTACCAAAAATGACTCATTACCACCAAAAGTAGTATCTTAGCCACAAGTTGCCTCCCTTAACTGCAAACTGCTGTACACTGCCTGCCAGGGGAATTCTGTCTAGGAACAAGATGGAACACAGGAAGTGGAGAGGAAGCTGTGCACTTGCAGTCTGTGAGACTGGCTACCTCTTCCAGAAGGTCCACTCTGTGCCTAACATGTACACCAACGCTTTCCTTTCCTCTCATCTCAGATCACCCATATAGTTCTGCTATCTTCCCGTAACGTCTCCTTAGTCTGCAGGCTTGTCATCTTCATAAGCAGCCATTGAGATGTTAGTGTAACCTCTTCCTTGCGTTGCTGCTGCTGTTTCTTATCTTGTAGATCCAGTGCATTAATAACTCTTCCCATCCCCCCCCCCAATACCTTCTTTTGTAGTGTACTGTAAATCATCCTCCAGCACAGCAGATGCTGTCTTGTGATTGGCCACAGAAATAAAAAGGTAGCACAGGTATACTTAAACAAAAGTAGTGGTCGACTTTGAACTAAACCTTTTTTACATTCAGCCATATTTAATTGGAGTTATAGCATACCTCCCTAGCAAAGAGGGACAGGCCACGCTGCTAAGCACACTCACGGCTATGCTCTTACCACACCCTCAGTCACGTCCTGACCACGCCCTCAGTCACGTTCTGACCACGCCTTCACCTGCAGAATTGGCATACCTCTTAACAGCAATAATTTCAGTCTGTCACCTAAGTTTAGGAGGATTATCTATACTGACAGACTGACAACAACCCCCATCATTACCACTACAGACCATATAAGTGATTACATACAGTTATATCAGGTGACTGACAACAACCCCCATCATTACCACTACAGACCATATAAGTGATTACATACAGTTATATCAGGTGACTGACAACAACCCCCATCATTACCACTACAGACCATATAAGAGATTACATACAGTTATATCAGGTGACTGACAACAAGCCCCATCATTACCACTACAGACCATATAAGTGATTACATACAGTTATATCAGGTGACTGACAACAACCCCCATCATTACCACTACAGACCATATAAGTGATTACATACAGTTTTATCAGGTGACTGACAACAACCCCCCTCATTACACTACAGACCATATAAGAGATTACATACAGTTATATCAGGTGACTGACAACAACCCCCATCATTACCACTACAGACCATATAAGAGATTACATACAGTTATATCAGGTGACTGACAACAGGCATTTACAGTCAAATGCTGAACATGTGGGGGCTGTTCTGGGATGGCGGCACATCACCCCAAAAGTGGGAATATCCTGCCGGATCCTGGGCAGTTTGGAGGTAGGGTTATAGTCACACTCTGTGACATTCAACACAGGTCAGCCATGGAAATTCAGAATGGATGTATCATAGAGCACGTCAATAGGAAAGAAAAAAAACTTGTGTATTAGCACATTCTGGGCCTTTTGAATCTGCACCATTTACCCATCACAAATTGCACCCAGTTTTAAAATTAAAGGGGTACTCCGCCCCTAGACATCTTATCCCCATCTTATCCCGCTGCTGGGGACCCCGGGGATCGCTGCTGCAGCACCCCGCTATCATTACTGCGCAGAGCGAGATCGCTCTGCACGTAATGACGGGCAATACAGGGGCCGGAGCATCGTTACGTCACGGCTCCGCCCCTCGTGACATCACGGCCCGCCTCCGTCAATACAACTCTATGGGAAGGGGGCATGGCATGAGGGGCGGAGCCATGACGTCACGCTGCTCCGGCCCCTGTATCGCCCGTCATTACGCACCGAGCGAACTCGCTCTGTGCAGTAATGATGGTGGGGTGCCGCAGCGCCGATCCCCGGGGTCCCCAGCAGCGGGACCGCGGCGATCTGACATCTTATCCCCTATCCTTTGGATAGGGGATAAGATGCCAGGGGCGGAGTACCCCTTTAAATGGTGTAATCCGTATGTAATTCCATGCACCTTTTTATGGAGAAGTTTTTTCAATACGTCAGATACTATGGCCTAGGTAAAGTGCAAGGAATGGCATTTGTTCAACTTCAATTTACAGCTTTAGGGTCTATTCACATGTACAGTATTCTGCGCAGATTTGATGCACAGGATTTCAAGCTGTGTTCAGTCATTCAGTTAAAATCTGCAGCAGAAAATCCTGCACATCAAATCTTCGCAGAATATTGTACGTGTGAATAGACCCTTAACCTACAAGTCATCTACAAGAAACTTTTGCATTTCTTTTCTTTTTTTTTCTGTAGCTTAAGCCGGTTGCCTTTGCTGTAAGGACCAATGTCAGTTACTGTGGAGCTCTGGATGAAGAATGCCCAGTTCAGGGAAGTGCTATCAATTTTGAAGCCAAAGATTTTCTACATATCAAAGAGGTGAGTATAATAATACATTGCATACCACAGAAAGCCACAACAATATCACAGTAGCTTGTTTTAAAATATTCCCACTAGAGAGCACTGATATAGGTACTAACAACATTATATAACATGTAGACAGTATAACCATTTTGAAGCAGCACTGATATTCTTAATTTTATTTGTAATTTATAAAAAAAAAAAAAAATATATATATATATATGGTGGTAGGTTAGCGCACGGACATACAATACATAAAAAAGCACAGGCTTGCTATGATTTAAGTGTTATCAGATCTAAAATGCATTAAAGGGGTATTCCGGGCAAAAATATTTTATCCCCTTTCCAAAAGATAGGGAATAAGATGTCTGATCGCGGGGGGCCCACTGCTGAAACCCCCGCGATCTCCCTGCAGCACCCGCATTCTATGCGGGGACTGCGTCTCTAGTTTCGGAAACCTCTGGGACTAGGGACGTGATATCACGCCACGCCCCCTCCATTCATGTCTATGGGAGGGGGCGTGACGGCCGTCACGCCCCCTCCCATAGACATGAATGGAGGGGCGTGGCGTGACGTCACGTCCCTAGTCCCGGAAACCTGGAGGTTTCCGAAAATGGAGATTCAGCACCCGCATATAATGCGGGTGCTGCAGGGAGATTGCGCGGGGTCTCAGCAGCGGGCCCCCCGCGATCAGACATCTTATCCCCTATCCTTTGGATAGGGGATAAAATATTTTTGCCCGGAATACCCCTTTAAACTCTGGTCTTTTCCTGTGCTTTTTTGTTTTCTGTGTGTTTACCTGGCGGAATGTTTGCATTTTTTAATCACAAATAAAATGAAGAATTTGTTTAAATAGAGTGCTGGCTCAACACTTTTCACTTCATATAGACAGCTGCACACTTGCATTCCAGGTAGAAAGTATAATTGTACACTGTATATTTTTTACTTCAACTCCTCAATGGTAAATAAGAACTGAAAACTAGGTGCAAAAGATTTATCTTACTGCATACAAGATGGTTCTAATATTGGCTAGACATTTAGTGACCAACATTTCTAAAGACTGGCTTATTTGGCAAAGTTATTGGGGGAGATTTATCAAAACCTGTGCAAAGGAAAAGTTGCCCATAGCAACCAATCAGGTCGCCAATTTAATTTTTACAGAGGCCTTGTTAAAAATTAAAGAAGCGATCTGATTGGTTGCTATGGGCAACTGGGTTACTTTTTTTTTCTAGACAAGTTTTGATAAGTCTCCCCCATTAAGTGGCAGAAGCCTCTTAATATACTTGGCACATTTTTTAGTGTCCTGCACTGATTTGGAAATATACACCAGGTAAAAGTTTGTGTAGATTTAAATATATATTTCATGCCAATTCCTGGCAGAAATTAGAGTAAACGTACTAGACAACTGGAAGCCATGCCCCCTAATGTAATACCATGCCACTGTTTTTGCTAAAGTGTCAAGCAGTGCAAAAAAAGGTGAAAACTTGCAAATGTTTTCCCAAAATTAGGTTTGCACAGAAATGTACAACTTTTGCATGGGAGTTTTCTGCCATCAACACCTTGTTAAATCCCCTCCTTTGTGTCCTACCTAACTGCTCTACCTTCTAGCCTGTTATTCACATTCCTCTACATGCCACTCGCGGCTTCACAAATTGATCTAACGAATACATTCTGGGTTTCTGTACACATCTTGTATGTAAACATTGTTTAGGTGGTACATAGCCTTCCTTAGACTTGTAGACTTTTACATTCTATGTTCAGGTTGGTCTAACAAACCCTCTTCTGGTTGCTCTGTAGCTAAAAGGGTCCATTTTGGCATTGCCATTGTTTGTTTGCCTATGGTAGGGTAAATCCATCAATATATGATTGGTGGGGGGTCTGACCTTTGGGATCTCCATTATTTAGCACATTGGAGGGGTTTTGTGTTACTTGCTGTTACTGCATCTTGTCCCATTTAAAGGGGTACTCCGCCCCTAGACATCTTATCCCCTATCCAAAGGATAGAGTATAAGATATCTGGTCGCAGGGGTCCCACGGCTGGGGACCCCCGCAATCTCGGGTGTGGCACCCCGCTGTCATCACTGCACAGAGCAAACTCGCTCTGTGTGTAATGACGGGCGATACAGGGGCAGGAGCATCGTGACATCATGTCTCCACCCCCTCGTGATGTCAAGGCTCCACCCCTCATGATGTCACGACCCGCCCCTCGTGACATCATGGCCCGCCCCTTTAATGCAAGTCTATGGGAGTGTTGTGATGGCCATCACGCCCCCTCCCATAGACTTGCATTAATAGAGTGGGCGGTGATGTCATGGCCCGCCCCCTCGTGTCGTAACAGCCTGCCCCCTTAATGCAAGTCTATGGGAGGGGGCGTGGCGGCCGTCACGCCCCCTCCCTTAGACTTGCATTAAGGGTGTGGAGCCGTGACGTCACGATGCTTCGGACCCTGTATCGCCAGTCATTATGCACAGAGCGAGCTTGCTCTGTGCAGTGATGACAGCGGGGTGCCGCAGCAGAGATCGTGGGGGTCCCCAGCGGTGGGACCCCCGTGATCAGATATCTTATCACCTATCTTTCTGTTAAGTTAACAGAATGAGGTAAATTTCTGGAGAACCCCCTCAAATATGGTGAATTATGACTTAGCAGACTGAAGAAAGGGAGACTGCTGTGTGCTACAACCTCCACTTTGTTACTTATGTACTTAGGACCCCCAGAAACATTTACTTAGATGAAAGTACAGTTGTATGTGACCACCTGTCCATGACACTTATGTTACATTGTATTCCTCCAGTATTAACATAAGTTATTTTTGTTTGAAATAAATGTATTTTATTACTTCCCAGAAATATAACAATGACTGGTGGATCGGGAGGCTAGTAAAAGAGGGGGGAGACATCGCCTTCATTCCAAGCCCTCAGAGGCTAGAGGCCATTCGACTGAAACAGGAGCAGAAAGCTAGGTAAAAGGTCTTTACATTGGCGCTACAGCTCAATAAGTTATATGGTTCATAGCCAAAGTAATGGATTTCCTTGTATTTAGGCGATCTGGTAACTCTTCTGGTTTAGGAGACATGGTCTCAATCAATCGGCGTTCGCCTCCCCCGTCAATAGGTAAGGACTGACTTATTTTAATTTTTTCCTGTCACCATGTTTAGTTATCAGTTTGGAGTATTTTGGCCTCTTTTATGCTTCTTGCAAGTGTAACAAATTGGAATGGAATAAAGAACAGGCTGTTTGCATGTAAGACAGAAGCAAAACTTGACTTCTATAGGTTTTTCCTGTAACCCTAAAGTTTCTCACACAGCTTAAAGGGGTACTCCGCCCCTAGACATCTTATCACCTATCCAAAGGATAGGGGATAAGATGTCAGATCGCGGGGATCCCGCCGCTGGGGACCCCCGGGATCTCGGCTGCAGCACTCACTTGTTGCGGCTTCCGGAAACGCTGGAGGCTTCGGCTCCCGACCATGGTGATGTGAGATTGTGAGGCCATGACTCCACCCCTGTGTGACTTCACACCCCGCCCCTCAATGCAAGTCTATGGGAGGGGGCGTGACAGCCACCACGCCCCCTCCCATAGACTTGCATTGAGGGGTGGGGTGTGATGTCACACGGGGGCGGAGTCGTGACGTCACAATCTCCCGTCACTGTGGTCGTGAGGCGTTAGGATGACAGCCTCCAGCGCTGCCGGAAGCCCCAACAGGTGGGTGCTGCAGCCGAGATCGCGGGGGTCCCCTTCGGCGGGACCCCCGCGATCTAACATCTTATAACCTATCCTTTCGATAGGGGATAAGATGTCTTGGGGCGGAGTACCCCTTTAATGCATATGACCCAAGTCAATTGCAAAGCAAAAAAGGATTAAAAAACTACATCAGTGTAAGAGCTCAGGTTTTATTTCCTAACAGGTTGTGGATTTGAAAAGGTTGCTAAGAATAACATTGCCTCCTTTTACATGGCCTGAGGTGCACTGTAAACTAGCACTGATCTTGTAGATCGGCACTCTTTCGAGGAGCCTATTAGAAGGTTGGTAAAGAATACTAGGTGCAGTCTATCTTTTGTTCCATGTAATGTGCTTCTTTCCCCATAGGATGTTGTCCTTGTTGGGGAGTACAGGGCAGGGTAGAACAGTTCTTTAGACTTAGCAATACACCATACTTCATTTTTTAATTAAAGGGGTACTCCACTGAAAAACTTTATATATATATATATATATATATATATATATATATATATATATATATATATATATATATATTTGTAAATTATACAATAAGCAAGAAACTAGGTCCAGCAACTCACCGCCGAGATGACTGAGCAAATTGATGCCCAACGAGGAAGCAGGTGGACAGGTGGGTGTTACGGGAGGCTCAGAGGCGAATAACCGGTTTGTTTCGTACAGGTGTACTTCATCCGGCCAAATGTACACCTGTACGAAACAAACCGGTTAGTTGCCTTTGACCCTCCCATAACACCCACCTGTCCACCTGCTTCCTCGTTGGGCTTCCATTTGCTCGGCCATCTCGGAGGTGAGTTGCTAGATCTAGTTTCTTGCTTATTGTATATTTGCTTCCCTATTTCTTTGATCTTGGCACCACTACTGGACTACAATTCTATTATATTGGATGGACTGCATTGTTCATTACTTCTGATACGTGGACTTAAGTTTTGTTTGTTCACATATGGACTTCCACCCTTTGAGTATTACACGTGGGTTTGTTATGCGCCTCCCTTTATCTTCTCTTTATTTACGTAAGATTTGTAAATGACTTAATCCTTACAGTACTTTTCAGCTGCTATATTCTCCACAGGAAGTTATTTTTCTTTTTAATTTCCTATCTGTCTGACCACAGTGCTCTCTGCTGACACCACTGTCCATTTTAGGAATTGTCCAGAGCAGGAGAGGTTTGCTATTATTTGCTCCTACTCTGGACAGTTCCTAATATGGACAGAGGTGTCAGCAGAGAGCACTATGGTCAGACAGATAGGAAATTAAAAAAGAAAATAACTTCCTGTGGAGAATATAGCAGCTGATAAGTACTGGAAGGATTAAGATTTTTAAATATAAGTAATTCACAAATCTGTTTAACTTTCTGGCACCAGTTGATATAAAAAATTTTTTTTTTCCAGTGGAGTACCCCTTTAAAGGGTAGAGTCACATGCCATATTTTTCTGCATATTTTATGCAGCCAATTTTGCTACCCATTGACTTCAATGGGTAGAAAAATATGCAGCAGCAAAATGTGGCATGTGTGACTTTACCCTAAATAGGAATTGTGAGTGCATTGTGTCTTTAACTATTAGTGAAATGCTTCATTAACTCTTTTATTTATGAGCATTTTGACAGTGTGCCACACGTTTTCTGCCTGTTATGACATTAAGCCTATTATTCTTTGCCTCCCTGCTGTACTGAATCAGTCCGTACAAAACATTAAGCCTGCCTTCCTTTCAGCAAAATAAGCTCACACAGTGACTTATCTTTCTGCTATTATGCGTGCACAGACCAGGAAATGTGTCCTTTATTAACTGAGATGGATCCCGATGAGTGTTGCCTTGGTATTTCTTCTACTATTGCATGTACAAATCCAGAAGAGCTTTTCAGAGAGGAAATTAATAGAAGGATGCCATGATCCCATTTCATTAACCCCTTTTTCACCTTAAGGACCAGGCCAATTTTATTTTAGCGTTTTCGTTTTTTCCTCCTCGCCTTCTAAAATCCATAACTCTTTTATATTTCCATCTACAGACCCATATAAGGGCTTGTTTTTTGCGTGACCAATTGTAATCTGTAATGAAACCTCTCATTTTACCATAAAATGTACGGCGAACCCCCCCAAAAATTTTTTTAGGGAGGAAATTTAAATGAAAACCAAAATGTTGCACATTTTGGAGGGTTTCGTTTTCACACTGTACAATTTACGGTAAAAATGATATGTGTTCTTTATTCTGTGGGTCAATACGATTAAAAGGATACCCATGGCTAGATACTTTTATATTTTTGTACCGCTTAAAAAAAAATCTAAAACTTTTTGTACAAAATCAGTACAATCTAAAATTTTGACCACCTATAACTTTTTAATTTTTCTGCATATAGGGCGATATGAGGGCTCATTTTTTGCGCCATCATCTGTACTTTTTTTTAGATACTACATTTGCATATACAAAACTTTTTTAGATCTTTTTTTTTTTTTTTTTTTTTATAAAATGTGACAAAAAAGCTGCATTTTTTTACTTTTTTTTATTTTTTACGTTTATGCCATTCAGCATCATTAACATTATATTTTGATAGTTCGGATATTTACGCATGCGGCGATACAAAATATGTTTATTTAAAAAAAAATACGCTTTTTGGGGGTAAAATGGGAAAAACAGACAATTTTCATTTTTATTGGGGGAGGAGATTTTTCCCTTTTTTTTTTTTTTACTTTTTATTTTTAAGTTTTTCTACTTTTTTTTTTTAACACTTTTTATGTCCCCATAGGGGACTATCTATAGCAATCCTTTGATTGCTAATACTGTGCAGTGCTATGCATAGGACACAGCACTGCTCCGTATTATCGGTCATCTTCTGCTCTGGTCTGCTCGATCTCAGACCAGAGCAGAAGACCCCGGGAGACAGCCGGAGCAAGGTGAGGGGACCTCCGGCCGCAATGCTGCATGATCGGATCGCCACGGCAGCGCTGCGGGCGATCCGATCATCCATTCAAAGTACCGCACTGCCGCAGATGCCGTGATCTGTATTGATCACTGCATCTGAGGAGTTAATGGCGGACATCCGCACGATCACGGATGTCGGCCATTACGGGCGGTCCCCGGCTGCTGCTAGCAGCCGGGACCTGCCGTGTATGACAGCGAGCACCGTTCCGATGCTCGCGGTCATACACAGGACGTAAATGTACGTCCTGGTGCGGGAAGTCCCGCCAAACCAGGATGTACATTTACGTCCGTGGTCGTTAAAGGGGTACTCCGGTAGAAAACTTTTTTTTTTTTATCAACTGGTGCCAGAAAGTTAAACAGATTTGTAAATTACTTCTATTAAAAAATCTTAATCCTTCCAGTACTTATTACAGCAGTATTAGGCCGACTCACAGCCTCATCCCAGGTACCCTCCAGTGTGGCTGCAAGCACACACATACTATGGGAGGAGGGAGGCAGACTGCAAGCCCCACCTAAGTTGGCTAATATAGTTGCCGGCCTAACATCAGTGTTGATGGATAGCCAATGTCACTGTAAACATCTACCACAGTAGTGCACCTAAATTCCTGTATTATTCTAATTGTTACACATCCACACCGTCTATCTGGTGTAGAATTCTATTGTGGCACTTGTAGTCCGCTGCAGGCATCCTCCATTGTATGCATTTTTATGCTGGGGATCGCCCCTAGCAACGGACTACAAGGGCAGGATCTGCTCCCCCAGTATAAATGCACAACCGCATTTGGGGTTGAGCACCTGCAGCCATTTGAGACCACGTTTTTGTTGTCGTTTAAACATTTTAGGAACTGTCCAGATAAGCATATGTTTGCTATGGGGATTTTCTCCTACTCTGGACAGTTCTTAATATGGACAGAGATGTCTACAGAGAGCACTGTGCTCGTGATGTCAGCAGAGAGTTCTGTGTTCCAAAAAGAAAATAATTTCTTCTGTACTATTCAGCAGCTAATAAGTACTGGAAGGATAAAGATTTTTTTTATAGAAGTAATTTACAAATCTTTAACTTTCTGGCACCAGTTGATTTAAAAAAAAAAAAAAAAAAGTTTTCCACTGGAGTACCCCTTTAACCCCTTAACGATGCAGGACGTATATTTACGTCCTGCGCCGGCTCCCGCGATATGAAGCGGGATCGCGCCGCGATCCCGCATCATATCGCGTCGGTCCCGGCGCTAATCAACGGCCGGGACCCGCGGCTAATACCACACATCGCCGATCGCGGCGATGTGCGGTATTAACCCTTTAGAAGCGGCGGTCAAAGCTGACCGCCGCTTCTAAAGTGAAAGTGAAAGTGACCCGGCTGCTCAGTCGGGCTGTTCGGGACCGCCGCGGTGAAATCGCGGCGTCCCGAACAGCTGATCGGACACCGGGAGGGCTCTTACCTGCCTCCTCAGTGTCCGATCGACGAATGACTGCTCCGTGCCTGAGATCCAGGCAGGAGCAGTCAAGCGCCGATAATGCTGATCACAGGCGTGTTAATGCACGCCAGTGATCAGCATAGGAGATCAGTGTGTGCAGTGTTATAGGTCCCTATGGGACCTATAACACTGCAAAAAAAATGTAAAAAAAAAAGTGTTAATAAAGGTCATTTAACCCCTTCCCTAATAAAAGTTTGAATCACCCCCCTTTTCCCATAAAAAATATTAAACAGTGTAAAAAAAATAAAAAATAAACATATATGGTATCGCCGCGTGCGTAAATGTCCGAACTATAAAAATATATCATTAATTAAGCCGTACGGTCAATGGCGTACGCGCAAAAAAATTCCAAAGTCCAAAAAAGCGTATTTTGGTCACTTTTTATACCATTAAAAAATGAATAAAAAGTGATCAAAAAGTCCGATCAAAACAAAAATCATACCGATAAAAACTTCAGATCACGGCGCAAAAAAGGAGTCCTCATACCACCCCATACGTGGAAAAATAAAAAAGTTATAGGGGTCAGAAGATGACATTTGTAAACGTATACATTTTCCTGCATGTAGTTATGATTTTTTCCAGAAGTGCGACAAAATCAAACCTATATAAGTAGGGAATCATTTTAACCGTATGGACCTACAGAATAATGATAAGGTGTAATTTTTACCGAAATATGCACTGCGTAGAAACGAAAGCCCCCAAAAGTTACAAAATGGCGTTTTTTTTTCGATTTTGTCGCACAATGATTTTTTTTTCCGTTTCGCCGTGCATTTTTGGGTAAAATGACTAATGTCACTACAAAGTAGAATTGGCGACGCAAAAAATAAGCCATAATATGGATTTTTAGGTGGAAAATTGAAAGGGTTATGATTTTTAAAAGGTAAGGAGGAAAAAACGAAAGTGCAAAAACGGAAAAACCCTGAGTCCTTAAGGGGTTAAAGAGTGTTTTTCATCCCTATGATGTCTAATATTTACAAGTTTTAACATGTCAGCCATGAAAACAGTGGTACATCTGTTCTGCCTATGGCTAAAATATGGGATAAGTGTGTCATTATGATCAGCTAGGACACCCCATCCCCGCCTACTGGATGTCCATCTGTGTCTCTCACCTAAGTATTATTTAGACTCCCCTATATTTTTATGTACTCGATTATTGTGATGTAAGCTAGGTGTTTGTGAGACAGTATATTTTCTACATTTTGTGGTTATTCTTATACATTTTGTTTCTTGCGGACGGGGTCACTTACCTGTGGGAGTGGGTTCATGGCCCTTCTCCAGGGTTGTGCTGTGCTCTGGTTGAGCAGTTTAATTGTTTTTAAATTGTCCCTGAGTATATGTCTTTTGATATGTTATTTGTATATGTGCCCTAATAAAGCTTTTGTACTCGTACATACATTTCATTGTGGTGTGCGCTTTTTTGCAGTGATTACTTTATTCTAAATAGATGTCACACACACATACCAGTAACATAGTGTCATGTCACACACACACACACACACCAGTAACATAGTGTCATGTCACACACAAACACACCAGTTACATGGTGTCATGGCACTCACACATACCAGTAACATAGTGTCATGACACACACAAACACCAGTTACATAGTGTCATGACACACACACACACACACACCAGTTTTATGGTGTCATGACACACACACAACAGTTACATGGTGTCATGACACACACACACCAGTTATATGGTGTCAAGTCACACACACACACACTAGTTACATAGTGTCATGTCACACACACACACCAGTTACATAGTGTCATGACACACACACAACAGTTACATGGTGTCATGACACACACACACCAGTTATATGGTGTCAAGTCACACACACACACTAGTTACATAGTGTCATGTCACACACACACACCAGTTACATAGTGTCATGACACACACACAACAGTTACATGGTGTCATGACACGCACACACACACCAGTTATATGGTGTCATGACGCGCACACACACTAGTTACATAGTGTCACGTCACACACACACCAGTTACATAGTGTCATGTAACACACACACACACCAGTTACATAGTGTCATGTAACACACACACACCAGTTACATAGTGTCATGTCACACACAGACACCAGTTACATAGTGTCATGTCACACACACACACATACACACACCAGTTCCATAGTGTCATGTCACACACACCCCAGTTACATAGTGTCATGTAACACACACACACACCAGTTACATAGTGTCATGTCACACACAGACACCAGTTACATAGTGTCATGTCACACACACACCAGTTACATAGTGTCATGTCACACACACACCAGTTACATAGTGTCATGTCACACACACACACATACACACACCAGTTACATAGTGTCATGTCACACACACACACCAGTTACATAGTGTCATGTAACACACACACACCAGTTACATAGTGTCATGTCACACACAAACACCAGTTACATAGTGTCATGTCACACACACACACACCAGTTACATAGTGTCATGTAACACACACACACACCAGTTACATAGTGTCATGTAACACACAGACACCAGTTACATAGTGTCATGTCACACACACACCAGTTACATAGTGTCATGTCACACACACACCAGTTACATAGTGTCATGTCACACACACACCAGTTACATAGTGTCATGTCACACACACACATACACACACCAGTTACATAGTGTCATGTAACACACACACACACACCAGTTACATAGTGTCATGTCACACACAAACACCAGTTACATAGTGTCATGACACACACACACCAGATACATAGTGTCATGACACACACACACACCAGTTACATAGTGTCATGACACACACACACACACCAGTTACATAGTGTCATGTAACACACACACACACACACACACACACCAGTTACATAGTGTCATGTAACACACACACACACACACACCAGTTACATAGTGTCATGTCACACACACACACCAGTTACATAGTGTCATGTCACACACACACACCAGTTACATAGTGTCATGACACACACACACCAGTTACATAGTGTCATGTCACACACACACACCAGTTACATAGTGTCATGTCACACACACACACACCAGTTACATAGTGTCATGTCATACACACACACACCAGTTACATAGTGTCATGTCATACACACACACACCAGTTACATAGTGTCATGTCACACACAAACACACACCAGTTATATGGTGTCATTAAACACACACACACACACACACACCAGTTACATAGGGTGATGACACACACACATAGGATACGTGCCACCTACATATTAGAAACATTCCACCTCTTGACTAGTTAAAGAACACACACAGATATAGTAGTAAGGCCAGTTTTACACAGTTATTTTATTGCACTGCAGTTTGTTGTATAAATATCAGTTAGACATGCCTTATTTCAGGTTTACTCTTATTTTTGTGGTTTATTTTTTGTTTTTATATTATCGGTTCGTATGGAAGACATGAATGCATGTGAAATTAAATAGTAAATAAAAAAAAGTGTTAAACAGAATATGTATAACGTTTGTTTCTGCAAAATATCCTCCTTCTGTTTTGATGACAGCTTTGTACGCTCTTGGCATTCTCTTATTAAGGAGTCATCACCTGGAATGGTTTTCAGTTAACATGATTCTCAAGAGTTAATTTGTGAAGTAATGTGTTTGGGACCATCTGTTTTGTTGTGCCGTAATACAGTTCCATACAGTGTTTAGATGTATTCAACTACTATTCTTATCCACTTTATAGGGAGACCCATTTAACTTAGTAAAGAGACGTGACAGTTCATCATTACTTTAAGACATGAAAGTCAGTAAATCCGGAATATTGCAAGAACATTAAAGTTATCCTCAAGTGCAATCATTGAAACAATCAAATGCAGTGATGAAACTGTCTCTCGTGAGGACCAGAAGTTCATTAGAGTTATTAACCTCATTAACCATAAACTATCAGCACCTCACATTAGAGTCCAAATAAATGGTTTGCAGAGATATCGGGTACCAGACACATCTCAACATCAACTGTTCGGAGGAGACTGAAGATCAAGCCTTTATGTTTGAATTGCGGCAAAGAATTCACTACTGAGGAACACCACCAAAAAGAAGAGAATTGTTTGGTAAAGAAACACAAGTAATGGACATTAGACCAGTGGAAATCTGTACTTTGGTCTGAGTCAAATTATAAGATTCTTTGTTCCAACTACTACAGTGGTCCCTCAAGTTACAATATTAATCGGTTCCAGGACGACCATAGTATGTTGAAACCATTGTATGTTGCGACCATAACTCTATGGAAACCTGGTAATTGGTTCTGAAGCCCCAAAATGTCATCCAAAAATAGGAAAATGTGAGGATTAAAGAAAAATAAGTAGATGCCCAATACAGATATAGCAAATCCTTACATATAAAAATAAGAAATATCTGCTGGGAGCTGTAAATCACTGTCTAAGTTGAGGACAGGAGCTTCTTCAGGGTCCTGTACAATACACAATGTCCTAAAAAAGTCAAATGGAGCCGCCCGCACCTGGTGTCCAAAGGAGCAGCTAACTGTGGTACAAGTAAAGAGTAGTACAGAACATGTAATACCTCCCTGTTGGGGGTGCCACCAGTCAGTGCATACACTTTATTCTTCGGGGGTTTTACCAGTGAAATGTCCATTCAGATTGGTCGGTTCTTCCCGCCATTGACATGTTTCACAGATCTGGACTGTCCGTAGCATTGTATGTTGAGTCTGGTTTCAAGTTACAATGGTCCAGAAAAGACCATTGTATGTTGAAACTATATTGTATGTTGAGGCCACTTAAGGACCCAGGGCGTACCTGTATGCCCTGAGTCCGCTCCCTTTCTATAACACGGAGCCATGCCGTGGCCTCGCATCATAGTGGGTCAAGCCCGGCCTCATATAACGGCTGGGACCCATGGCCAATAGTGCGCAGCACTGATGCAGCATTCAAAGTTGATCACCGCGTCTGAAGTGAAAATAAACTATCCCCGACTAGCTCAGTGGGCTGTTCGGGACCACCACAGCAGAATCATTGATCAATGTTATCCTATGGGATAACAATGATCAATGTAAAAGATCAGTGTGTGCAGTGTTATATTCCCCAATGGAGGCTATAACATTGCAATAAAAAACAAATGGGGAAAAAAATCCTTCCCTAATAAATGTTTGAATCACCCCCCTTTTCCCTTTAAAAAAAAAAAAAAAAGTGTAGCTAAAAATAAACATATGTGGTATCACCGTGTGCGGAAATGTCCAAATTATAAAAATATATTGTTAATCCGCACAGTCAATGGCGTGCGCGCCCAAAAATTTCAAAGTTCTAAATAGCGTATTTTTGGTCTCTTTTTATGTAATGAATAAAAAGCTGTCGAAAAGTCCAATCAATACAAAAATGGTACCACTAAAAAAATTAGCCCTCATACCACCCCGTAAGCGGGAAAAATAAAAAAGTTACAGGGGTCAGAAGATGACAATTTTAAGTGTATAAATTTTCCTGCATGTAGTTATGATTTTTTCCAGAAGTGCGACAAAATCAAAGTAGGGTGTCGTTTTAATATAAACAGCAAAAGAGTTATATCCAGCTCACCCTTGGGATTGCGCTCGAACTGGACCAGGACTAGTCCACTTAGCACATAGAAAGAAGAGAATGTCCAGTGCCAGACTCTTGCAAGGAACTTCTTTATTATGTTGCCATGGGAAACGACAGGAACTCAAGTAATGTGACGCGTTTCGGCGCACAAGGCCTTAGTCATACAAGTGTTACATGGATTAAAATCACTTTATTTATGTGGGAGTGACATGGATGGGGCGTATCCAAGCCACGCCACTTCCAAACCTGCACACATAACAGACGAATTACATTTTAATCGTATGGACCTACAGAATAAAGATAAGGTGTAATTTTTACCGACAAATGTACTTCGTAGAAACGGAAGCCCCCAAAAGTTACAAAATGGTGTTTTTTCTTCAATTTTGTCGCACACTGATTATTTTTATTTATTTTTTTCTGTTTCAACGTAGAGTTTTGGGTAAAATGACTGATCTTATTACAAAATAGAATTGGTGGCGCAAAAAATAAGTCATCATATGGATTTTTAGGTGCAAAATTTTAAGAGTTATGATTTTTTAAAAGTAAGGAGGAAAAAACAAAAGTGCAAAAACAGAAAAAGGGAGGACTGTATACTGTAAGCTGCAGAAAAGTTGAGAGGATGGTCTCTACATATGTGGTTCCCACTGGGAAGTATGGAGGAGAGGTTGTGCTGGTGTGGAGATGCTTTGCTGATGACCCTATTGGGAAGCTATTCAAAAAGTATCACTGCATTCTGCTGCAGCAGGCCATCCCATCTGGTTTACTCTTATTTGGACTATCATTTGATTTTTATCAGGATAATGATTCGAAACACACCTCAAGGCCATGTAAGGGCTATTTGGCCAAGAGGGAGAATGATGGAGTGCTGCGTCAGATGACATGGCCTCCACAATCACCCGACCTAAACCCAGTTGAGATTGTTTAGAATGAGTTGGACCTCAGAGTGAAGGAAAAGCCACCAAAAAGTGTTTAGCACCTCTGGGAACCTCAAGACTGATGGACAACCATTCTAGGTGACTACCTCATGAAGTCGATTGATAGAATGCCAGCAGTATGCAAAGCTGTCCTCAAAACAAAAGGGGAATACTTTGAAGAATCTAAAATATAAAACATTTATTCTGGTTTAAGACTTTTTTGCTTACCACGTAATTTATATGTGTTCCTTCATACATTTCATGTCTCCACTATGAATCAATACAATGTAGGAAAAACAGAATGGAAAGTTGTCTAAATTCCCATTCCATTTAAATCCATTTCTAGTTTTGACTTAAAAAAAACTAAATGAAAATTTTCCACAAAAGCTGAGGTTGTCATTCACTGTAGGTTACAAACACTGGATTTTATTTTTTTTATTTGGAATGAATCTTTGTTTTTTGAGCCAAAGCCAAAAGTGAATTTGAAAGAAATGATCCTTCCTACTGATAAACTTTTATAATTTTGGCTTAAGAGGCCTAACGGTAATGACACACATTGTAAAATTTACCAGCGTTTTGTATTTTACGCATTTTCTTCTGTAATCTTAAAAAAAAATAAAAATAAACGCCTTTAAGAAAATGCTGCCACTTTTTTTGCCAAATATGGATGGAAATTTTTGCATTAAATAAAATGTATCAACAAATTTAGCAATGTGTGATCTTAGCCCTAGAGTGGTTTCATAGTTTAAATAAATAAAAACCATACCACTGCAGTTTGTGACTCTGTATCTTGAGCCAAAGCCAGACATGTAATCAGCAAGAATTATAAGTCCTTCCACTTAAATTCTCTTCTGGCTTTAACTAAAAAAAACTGCAATAAAATGCAGATTAACAGCAGAATTTCAGAAGTAGATACTGCAATTGGCCATCCGTAACTCAACCACATCGTGTATTTTTAAACTTATGGGCCGACATTTATCATTGTCTTTAGACAGTTTTTAGTGTCTAGAAAAGGCGCAAAAAAGGCGCAGGGTTTATTTGCGCCTTTTTAACCTTTTGGTTTACACATTTCTGCTGATTTTGAGTTGCAATCCACAAATTTTTGCAATACACATAATATGGAAGGGTTTTATGAACTGCGCCTTTTTGTAAAAAGGCACAAAAAAGACGCAAAGCCACTAAAGTCTCTAAACTACACCAGCTGAGACTTAGCTTAACTTAATGGTGTATGTGAAGAGTAAAATTTCAGAAAATGTGACCTGCACAAAATTTATCAAATGCTCTGTGACCATTTAAAGGGGTACTCTGCCCCTAGACATCTTATCCCCTATCCAAAGGATAGGGAATAAGGTGTCAGATCGCAGGGGTCCCGCTGCTGGGGACCCCCGGGATCTCGGCTGCAGCACCCTCCTCAACGGCTTCCGGCAATGCTGGAGGCTTCGGATCCCGACCACGCGAGCGGAAGAGCGTGACGTCACGTCCCGCCCCTCAATGCAAGTCTATGGGGAGCCCCGCGGGACAGCAGCAGGACCCCTGCAATCTGACATCTTATCCCCTATCCATTGGATAGGGGATAAGATGTCTAGGGGCGGAGTACCCCTTTAATAAATTTGGTGCTCCTACACATGACCAGCACACAAAAAAGGTGTAGAAAATGCTTCACTTACACCTACAATGATAATGCCGGCCATACTGCTTATATGTTTGACATTCTTCAGATTGATAAGGTGCATCTTATCAATTTGATGCACCTTATCAATCTGAAGGGGTTTGTTCACCCTTAAACGCATTATTGCTGTATTTAATAAACAGGAAAGCTTATCTTCACATCCCTGAGCCGGTTGTGCTGAGCGCCTGTTTGAAGGTCATTTTCATTCCTGCCTACAAAGTCTTGCCACAGGATTTCCTTTGGTTATTTCCTGCACAGGATCCACTTTCATTTTGCCTCTGCATGAGGTGTTAAGCGTATTTACTGTACGCTCAAGGTGAGCGGCCACTCTAGAGAGTCCACGACTCTCCCCACTTTACCGTCCATCTATTCCTCTTTATTAGGGTAACGCATGAGGCGCCTCTTCTGGGCCTTTTCTTTTTCTACTTCTACACAGAAATAGGTATATGTCACTTTACAAAGCCCAATATAACTAATACTGCTATACAGTGACCATGTAGTGATTAGATACCAGGTCACTGCAGGCACACTGCAGAGAATACGTCATGCTACAGTATATACTGGTAGACATAACAATTCACAGGTGACGTCTTTTCAATGAAAGTATTTCACTTCTCTTTGTTCTCCATGCTTCCCAGACCATGACAACTACTCCAGGCACCCACACTGTTTGTTGCCATGACACCTTTGACCCCACACTTCTGCAGCAAATCTGCAGTTTCTGTAGCATATCAACCCCCCCCCCCCCCCATCCTTTAACCCTGTAATCTATCTACTACCATGAATACCATGTCTGCCGCAGGTTCACCCAATACTGTAGACTCTGGTGCTGCCCAAAATATTATACTGCCAGATCATTATTGCCTAAGAACACAGCACAGATATCATTGGTGAAGGATTACAAAATGCCATACGACATAACAAACACTTATACCCCGGGAAAACAAATTAGGCCCCAGACCACACATAAAAACAAATTCAGAGCCTTTAATTAATTCCTACACTAAACCCCTGAATTAATTCAAACCCCAAATCAGACCTGTATTTTGATTCACACCTCAAACCAGATCTCAAAAAAGTTATTTTTTTTCCAGTTATTTGACATTGATATGTCATTAATGTCTAATCCGCAGGGTGCTGACACCCAGAACCCACACCAATCAGCCATTCACCAAAGCCGCGGCTCAGACTGGTACACAATGAACATAGAGAAGCAGCTGGCTCCGTTCCTTGTGTAGTGGTGGTGTCAGGTTTCGGGGTGCACGGAGCCATAATACGGCACCCATAGAAGCCTATAGTCCCATACTATATGTGCTTATTCCATCAGTATCCTATTGTTGCTTACAGAGATTTTCTGTGTTAAATTAATATGAAAACTGTACCACAATTCTTTGAAAGATCTATTACAGAGATATCCTTCCCCAGAAACATTGTTTCTAGACATGAATATCTCAATATTTTGTTACCATATGGAGGAACGATAAGGAACAAGCTTAGTGTCCATGGCTAACCTAGTTTTTTATTATTTAACTTGGTATTAGTTTGCTTTTTTGTAAGTCTATATTGTGACTAATATGTTCTTAATATCAATGCTTTTCTCCCCAATAAGCCAAACAGAAGCAAAAACAGGTGAGTTCCCCTTTTCCAGATGGCATGTCATAATTGAATTTACTGACAAATCCTTAAAGCTATTGGAAGTATCCAGAATTAAGGTAGATAGTGTAATATGTATGTGTGTAAATAAACATATATATCTGAAATATAGATAGATAGATCTATCCCACTGTCTTCAGCACCTGTGCTGATATGGGCCACACTGAAAAACCCAGATGGGCCCAGGAAGGGGATAAAAGACCCCACTACAATCCTGCCTTTCATCCCATAAAAATCCAGGCCTGAATACAAGACTTACGAATATCCCTAACAAGCCAAGTCTTGCCAGGGATTTCACTATTTCCATATTTCCCATATCATAACCAGTTTCCCTGGATGACACATGTGATTCCCGGCACCTATTATCCACATACGACTGTTACCTTGGGAATATATGTACAGTATAGTAATCACTGAAGTTATATAAACTAGTATAGAAAATACACTCAAACGGTATCACATCATTCTCAGTAATATTGCCAATAATGATGGGGCCTGGATATTATTATGTATAAAGTTCTAATTTATATGTCTGTCAGGTTCCATAATGCATCATTTGTAGCTGCCAATTTTACATTCTTACCGCTGAGGGGCTTAGTTGTCAGTCCCTGCCCAGTGACATATATAAAGGGAACGTTACTCAACATACAGATGACTCAATTACTGTCTTGAAAAGACTTTTTCAGATAGCAGCCACTTAATGCTACATTGTGGAAAGCAAGATTATAGGAAGCCTTACGCCTTTACAGAGTAAAAGTAGGGAACATGTATAAACACCATGTTATGGCTTATTATTCATATTTAACTAGAGTGTTCCTCTACAGCTGATTCACATTCAGCACCAGATTGCCAGTGTAGTATTGCCCACTGTCCCATAACTGTTGGATGTGATTGTTGTGTAGAAAGCTGGCATCCTTCATTGCATATAAAGAATAATCCCTATTTCTTTATAAGCATGTACTAGTTTGTTTAAAGGGAAACTCCATGGAATGGACCTTTTTAACACTTACTGCATCCCCTATCCACCCATAGTGGATAAGTGTCTGATCGTTGGGGGTCCGACTGCTGAAACCCCCCGTTATCTTCTGCAAAGGACCACGGCTACTTGCACGTCCTCCATGCACCCTGGCCTCCATTTTCCTCAACGAATGCAAGTAACAGCCCACTCAACCAACCACTGGCAAAGATGGAACATCACTGTGGCCAGTTATTGGCTGAGCAGGCCTTCACTTGCTTTTGGCCAGGATGGTGTGGGCCGCTCTGCTCCCAGGACGTGAAAATAGCCAAGACCCTGTAAAGGAGATTGCGAGGGGTCCCGGCGGTCAGAATCCTGCGATCAGACACTTATCCCCTTTCCAGGGATAGGAGATAAGTGTCTAAAATGTTCAGTTCTCTAGACTACACCTTAACATCACTAATGGATTGAGGAGGAGTAGTTATATATTTTTTTATTTATGCTATAATATTTAGTAGATTTTTTTAAAAGTTCATAAATGTAGCAGATCTCCACTTTTTCTATTTCTGTTTGAAATCAAGGACATCCACTGTAATGTCTTTCCTTGTATTATAAAATATGGAAGGGAACAAGGGAAAAATACTGCTAGGTAAATCATGAAACCAAAAATTAGACAGAATAGGCAGTATTGTCTTCTCTTTTACTACCTGCTCGTAGTTTCACGGGTACTGACAGAACGGAAGAAGAAAGATGCATTGTATTGTTCTTCATGACATGGGACCCTGACCTCTCTGTACAACAATCGACAGCTCCCACTTGACTTTCACAGGGCCAGTATTCTAGCGATGGCCATAGAGAGTAATCCTCACCTTACGCAAATTCTCTCCACTTTGGGACTGAAGCCTTTTTCAGATTCCAGGAGATTTGTTCCTATATGGCCAACTCCTGTATTTTTAATCTTTGCTTACTTAAATATTTTTACATAAACTCTTATTTCCACCTCTGGGCACTTGTGGCTTTGTGCAGTATTTTCCCTCTATCACATGTTATTTGGGTGATGTATGGATTGCTGAGAGGCGTCAGGCCTTCAGATCCTAAGCCTGGCTATATCTGTAAATGGAAAGGAAATATGGATGAAACTTTCACAGAGGAACTAAAAAGTTCTATATACTCTTACTCACAAATCCTCCATCTCCTGCAGAACACAGGAATGCAATTTCAAGATCTAATAATTTACAAGAAGCAATTGCTGGTTATTGCTATTTTGCTTTTTAATATGACTTCTCTCTACCCTATTGGGTGTATATGGCCCATTGGGCGCAATCACCATCACCAGCTTTACTAAGTGAAAAGCATGATTACCACCATATGTCTTCCCATATTTGCTTGGTGCCAACACTGACCCTCTGAACAATAAACCTTCATGCATGTCTGAGGGCTTATTTTATAGATAAATATTGAATTTGATGTTATCTACCTTCTATTAAACATTAATGCTTTTTGACAGCAGTAATAAAGTGGTTTTCTTATACAGCACCATCTTTTTACAGCACTGTAAACTCACTATGCGTGAGTGGGTGCTCATCTGTCCAGGGAAAACAGATTCCAGATGTCTAACCTTTTTAACAACTATGCATGATCAAAGAGCATGCTGAAAAAAGAAATTACAAAAAATGTGCAATATACCGTGTATACTCGAGTATAAGCAGACCCGAATATAAGCAGAGGCTCCTAATTTCACCCCAAAAACACAGAAAAAGTTATTGACTCGACTATAAGCCTAGGGTGGGAAATAAATCATCCCCCCCATGTCATCATCCAGACCCCCGTCATCATCCCCCCCACCCCCTTCATCATCATCCAGACACCCCCTTTAGTTTTCTACTCACTTCCCCTCGGTGGGAAGGAAGGGTGAACTGGTCCGGGCCATCTATGCTGCAGGGACCGTCCGGTGGGGATGGTTAGTCGTTCCAGGCTGTCCATTTTCACCGGGCGGGGGGGCCCCTCTTCTCCGGGCCCCCCCCCCCGCCCCGGACTAGTGACGTTGCCTTGACGATGACACACAGGGACGTTCATGCGCGTCCCTGTGCGTCGTCGTCAAGGCAACGTCACTAGTCCAGGGCCGGGCGCGGAGAAGAGGGCCCCCCCCCCCGGGTGAAAATGGACAGCCTGGAACGACTAACCCTCCTCACCGGACGGTCCCTGCAGCATAGATGGCCCGGACCAGCTCACCCTTCCTTCCCACTGAGGGGAGGTGAGTAGAAAACTAAAGGGGGGGGTCTGGATGATGACGAAGGCTGCAGTGGTCTTCAACCTGCGGACCTCCAGAGGTTTCAAAACTACAACTCCCAGCATGCCCGGGCATGCTGGGAATTGTAGTTTTGCAACATCTGGAGGTCCGCAGGTTATAGACTACTGAGAGGGATTGACAGGCGGAGAGTTCACTCGAGTATAAGCCGAGGGGGGGGGGGGGGGGGTTTCAGCACAAGAAATCGTGCTGAAAAACTCTACTTATACTCGAGTATATACGGTATGCACAATGTATGTGTACATATATTACATTTAAAAAATCCATAAGGATTAACTAACTGTGTAATAATCCAAATTATTTAGTGTAAAGCATGAATGGCATAAAAAAAAGAAAAGTGTGATTTTTACTTTTGTATGCGTTGGTACCTATAAAAATAAAATGTCTTCCATATAAAACAGGGCCTTAAACACTCATGCCAATGAAAGAATAAAATATGTAAATGCTTTGGAAAGGATTTTCCTGTTGATGGCTTTTCCTTTAGGTCTGATCAATGGGGGGGTCCGACTTCTTTACAGTCATTGGTCAGCTTATTGAAGGGGCCGCTACATTTATGTGAGTGCTGCAGCGGTTTTAAATCCTACCAGGCACAGTGCCGCATTCTAGGTAGTGGCTATAGCTGGTATTGCAGCCCATCCTATTCACATCAGTGAGAGACTAGCTGCATTAGACTAGTTTGACAATTGTAGTATATAAAAATTACTACCCGTTGCCCTTACACAGGTGTAGAAATACTATGTGTAGTTTAGTTATTACATATAAGAAAATGTTCCTTTTATTTGCCTTTTAAGTAGCCTATGCATCAAAATGTAGATCAAAGTTCAGATGTAAGCTGTCTGCAATATTCTTTTCTGAAACCATAAGGCGCTAATTGTATTGGCAGGATGCTGTCAGGCGTTCCATGGGGCACTCGGCACATCTGTTAATCTGTACAAAGCTTCAGCAAGACTTGCTAAAAGGATCTGTTTGTCTTTCAGACAGAGCATGTTGCACCATATGATGTTGTTCCATCGATGCGCCCAGTGGTCCTTGTTGGGCCTTCTCTCAAAGGATATGAGGTACAGTAGAAGAAGCATGAAGACTGATATATTTTATTTCATTTTATGGTCTACATGCATTTTTTATTTATTGCAAGTCAAAAAAACATTTTATTTTAAAACAAGGCATTTTATGAATAGCAGATGTCTAAATGTGTTACTGAATTTCTGACATTGCTAAAAGCGAAGCCTTCTGTCATTTAGTCACGCTATCTGTTTTGAAATTTTTTTGTGAGACAAAAAGAAAATTTAAAAGCACAAATTTACAATAAAAAGCACAATATTTGTAGAGCTTTGTTAGTGGTTCTTGTTAAGAGGGCTAAGCTACTATTCATGAGACGGGCTTGTAAGTTAGAGAACCTGGGACTCTACTAAGTTATAAAGTGATCCGTACCCTGGAATCTTTCCCAATGTAAGAGCCCTCCTAGGTAAAGAGGAGTCCCACTTAAAGGGGTACTCCGCCCTAGAACATTTAATGTTAAGAGAACATTAAAAAGAGAAATGATCATGTGGCTTATCACTAGTTTAAAAAAAAAAAAAAAAAACGTAATATTCTGAAATCCTACGTTAAAAAAAAATGTCGAAAGGATAGGGTATAAGATGTCAGATCTCCGCTGCCCTATCATTACAGCACAGAGCGAGTTCGTTCTGCACGTAATGACGGGCAATACAGGGGCCGGAGCATCGTTATGCCACGGCTCCGCCCCTCATGACGTCACGGCCCGCCCCTTTCAATACAAGTCTATGGGAGGGGGCGTGGCGGTTGTCACGCCCCCTGCCATAGACTTGCATTAAGGGGACGGGCCGTGATGTCACGAGGGGCGGAGCCATGATGTAACGATGCTCCGTCCCCTGTATCGCCCGTCATTACGCACTGAGCGTAATGTGCTGTAATGATCGCGCGGTGCCACAGCGGGGATCCCAGGGCTCCCCAGCAGCGGGACCGTGGCGTTCTGACATCTTATACCCTATCCTTTGGATAGGGGATAAGATGTCTAGGGGCGGAGTACCCCTTTAACTATCTACCTACCACCATGTTTTTTTAAGACCATCCACTCCTCAGTAGTAAAATGTATGTTATAATTTATCTTAATTTTACATATAGTTAACATAATTCATTTCTTGATTTATTTTTTTAATATAATTCATCTATTGATTTGTTTACTAAGATTATAATTCACATATTCATTTGTTTACTAATACTATGAATCAGCTTTTGAACCCTTCATATGATAAACCCTGTATTTATTGCTGTGTTCCCTTCGCATAAATGCCCATTTCATAGTAGAAAACATATAAGGCTATGTTCACACTGAGGAAATCAAGAGTAATTCACGCCGAAAAATTTACGGGCGGAAAAAAAAAAAATTTCGCGTGAAATTTGCTCGGAATTGCAGGAGAAAGAAGTGAAGGGTTTTTCAGCCATTTCCGCGCAAATTGCGTGCAAATTCCATGCGAAAACTATGTCGGGCAGAATTTTTTTTTACCATTGACTACTATTGATTTCTGCTAGAATTTCCGCAGTGTGAACACCACAGCGGAAAAACATAAAAGTCAATGGGCAGAGGAGATGAGCATTAATTTGGAGCGGAGAATTCAAGAGGAATTACTCGAGTAAATTTCTTTTGAATTACTCCGTGTGAACGCACCCTAATAGTTATTATGTATATCCAAACCAGTTTTTCTGAGTTTCCCCACTGTTACAATGGCCCTCATTTACTAAAGGAGAACCGACGGTTTTTCTCGGTTATTGCGCCCAAAATTTGGTCGCATCCCGCGTGCGACCAAATCTGCGCCCCAAATTTAGGCGCACAACCTACATTTCCAAAAACACTCGGAGAGTTTAATTTAACCTACAAAATGGGCGTGGTTTACTCAAAAATGGGCGTTAACCGGACAAAATGGAAAAATCACTCAGAGTAATTGTGAAATCACTGAAAAAAGTGTGATTTCTCAACTCTGAAAAACCGACAGCCCAGGGGTCAAGTGAAAATGGAAAAATGGAGTGTTTTTGAGGAAGGGACAGCTGACCATTGTGGTTCATGATTAAATTACTTGTTTTATACTTTAAAAGCATTTTTATCCCCTCAACGCTTTTATGATTAAATTATGTAATAGATTTTTTAAATTTATACATATATATATATATATATATATATATATATATATATATTTGAAAAAAACTTTTGGGTTGTTAACCCATTAATGTAAAGTTACATCCTTGTGCAGAGTAACTTTACTTTATTTATTTGGTTTAATTTTTATTTTTCCAGCACAACACTTTTTATTCCCGTGCGACAGAATTTAATATCGTGAGACACAAAAAAAAACGACACATGCGACAGATTAGTAAATCACAAGGAAAAAAAAGACGAGTACACTGAAGAAAAAAAAAAACTAACTGATGTGTACAAATACACAAAATTAATAATGATAGTCTGAAGTCTCTCTCTTTTTAATATAAGACAC
This sequence comes from Hyla sarda, assembly GCF_029499605.1. NCBI lineage: Eukaryota > Metazoa > Chordata > Amphibia > Anura > Hylidae > Hyla > Hyla sarda. The sequence continues at coordinate 81,939,000 of NC_079190.1, forward strand.
TTGAATTCCTCATGCGTGGTTCTATTTCATAAATATTCGGCTAGAGCCACTACATAAAAAAAAAAAAAAAGAAGTAATGGAGAGGATGAGATGCCAAATCTCCAGACTGGCATAAAGTAGTTTGTTCTCATGTAAAATTCAGATGTAGCTTTTGTGTGTAACTTCTGCATGTTGGTAGCTGTAGAGAGATGTTTATGGAAAATAATATTAATAAGCTTTATTGTCACATTTAGTTACATGAGTTACATTTTTGAACAGAACAGTGATGTTGACTGCATTAATAAACATTACAAAAACATTGAGTTATTTGTTATATTCAATAAACTAGAAAATTGGAACAAAGCAAATGAAAATGGTTAATCCAAAAAAAACACATAGCAGTGTAGATGTAACATTGTAATTCCACCTCAGCAGTTTGCTCTCTGTGCAGTTTTTTTCATAGCATCAGCTAACTTCTTAGGAGCCTGGAAATACACCGTATCAGCAAAGATACCGGTTTAAATGGTTCACTATTGTCCATGTGGGGATTCTAGCAAGAAGGAAAAAAAAGGAAACTGCAAAAAATCCAGAATAACGTATTTGTGCTTTGCTTTACATTTACACAATAGGTGCCAGTGATACAATAATATATCAGTAATCTATGCTGAGGTTTATTAATACTGCACTGTTCTAATCTTGGGCAACATACCGTATATACTCGAGTATAAGCCGAGTTTTTCAGCACGATTTTTCGTGCTGAAAACGCCCCTCTCGGCTTATACTCGAGTGAACTCTCCGCCTGTCAACCCCTTCATCAGTGGTCTGCAACCTGCGGACCTCCAGATGTTGCAAAACTACAACTCCCAGCATGCCAGACATTTCAGCCAAGTTGAAGACCTACCCAGACTAGGAGCGGTTTGTGTAATACTGTAATGTGTACATGTGTATTATTTCAATGTGCATGTGCAGATATCTGTGGAATGATACGAGACAGAAGACCACTGTGGAGAATTGTTATAATAAAGTATGCAAAACATAAAAAATAAAAAAATTGTCCTGCAAGCCTTACTGATTTGTTTGGTAGTCCTCCTAGCTTATACACTTTCCGTTAGTGATGCAGAGTTGTTTCAGTACTATGGAGCACTGATGTATTGTTTAAATAGTATCGTAGGCAGGACAGGCAAAAGAACAAGCAGGCTTCCCTACATCTTCGGTAACACCCCGTGAGCCTGATTCTCCCTTATTTGTCTGTGAGATCAGGCTTGTACTGAGCTATAATCTTCAGTGAATTCAATAATCTTCAGTAGGATTTGCTGGCAACATATACTCACTGCAGCTGCCCAGCGGTGTTATTTTATGTGGCTTATGGAGGAGCGTGATAAGGTCAGAAGCCTTGTATACAGTGTTTCAGTGATATAAAGTTGTGTAAAAGCTTAAGCAATGCATCATGTATGTCCATGGAAAACATTAAAAAGTGACTTACTACTTATTCTCATCACTGATCAATGTAAATGCTAAATAGACAGTGTTGTTTAATATCATAGTATTAGATAGAACGACTGTCGCCTTTCCTTCTACACAGCCCATCTTTAAAGGCCATTTGTATTCTTGCATTGTACTGCAATATACCTTTTCTCGATAGTTTATTAAAATGTATTCTGCAGCTTGCTATTTAACCCCTTAGGGACTCAGACTATTTTCACCTTAAGGACTCAGTAAATTTTCGTTTTTGCATTTGTTTTTCCTCCTTCCTTTCTAAAAATCATAACACTGGGGGGCGTAGCTTGCCTATGGCAAAGTGAGGACGTGCTTTGTATAGCTCTGCTTCCCTACCCACCTTCTCCCCGGTACTATTGCGACCAGCTGCCCTGATACCGGTCCATGCACCGCTCCAGAGGAAGGAGAAGCTCTGCTCTATCTTCCGGTGGTGTCCGCGGCTCGATCCGAAGCTTCTTTCGCAGAGAACAGACCGCCCGAACCGAGGCCCCCTCTCCCAAGATGGCCGCCGCTGCAAGATTGCGCTCCACAGCTCGTGAGAAGGAGCGTACTGGGGCTGCCACCCCACCGCTCTCACAGGTATCCAGGGGCTTCGACTCAGATGGGGGTGGCCTTGACTCAGATTGGGACCTTAAGACTTACCTGAAGGCGCTGCCCACGAAAGCGGACTTTGAGAAATGTGTTTCCAGGTTGGAAGAGGTCTATAAGAGGTAGGTGGATTCTGTTAAAGAGGAGCTGCGCCACATCGGGCAGCACCTCACTGAGCTAGATCAGCAGCAAGAGGTCCTGCATGACCGGGTGGATCTGCATTCGAGAGTGTTACAGGAACATTCCCTACAAATTGCGGAGCTCTTTTCCCAACAGGAGGACATTGAGAACAGACACCGCCGCAATAACCTTCGGCTGCGGGGGTTACCTGAGTCAGTTGCCCCCTCTGACCTTGATGCTGTGGCGCAGCAAATATTTTCTACCTTGTCGGAGGCTTCCCCCCCTGAACTGGACCGCATTCATCACTCCTTGGGCCCTAAACCTCCTCTCAATGCCCCTCCGCGTGACGTCATCTGTAAGGTCCATTTCTTCAAGGAGAAAGATAAGCTTATGCTGGCTGCAAGGGACCACGGTCCGGTTGACTATGAGGGCTCTCAGGTCTCCATATTCCCTGATCTGGCGAGGCGGACATTGCAGTTACGCCATGCTCTGAAACCCTTGCTGGACATGCTCCGGAGCCGTAATATTGCATATCGGTGGGGGTTCCCCTTCCAACTAGTGGTGCGGCATGAAGGCAAAACTGCAGTGTTCCGCAATCTTGGGGACCTTCCGAAATTTCTGGTTGCTCTTGAATTACCCATGCTTGGACTCCCAGATTGGCTGGTCCCACTGTGCCCCATAGATCCCCCACACTGTGAGAAGTGGCAGAAAGTTCCAGGGAAATCGAGGCCCTCTCCAGTGGCGTCCTCGGTCCACTTACCACCATGAGACTCTGTCTGGTTTGCTTATCTGGACGCTCTCCTGCATTGTTGTTTCATTCTCTCCTGAGAGGCTTTTTGCCAAGTTACATTGATCTGGGTGTCTGCACTTTCCACTCCTGTTTCATTTCTATTGCTATGATTATTGTTGTATTTTTTCCCCTTTTTTTGTGTTTTGAGGGACATCTGCTGTGTAGGGCCTTCCACGATATTTTTGTGCCCTTCCCTTTCTTTTATTTTTCCTTATGATTCATGTGCCCTGCTGTATGAGTTCTTGAGTCCGTACCCAAGTGCTTTCTTGCTCTGCCCGGGACTTTACTGGGACTACATGACCCATCTACCATGTTTCATGCCTATATGTTTTATTCCTTATTGCTGGTCGCAATGTTATTCGTATTCCATGCCTATTGTTTGTGGGGAGGGTTTTTTTTGGAGGGTGGGTGGGTGGTGGGTGGAGATGGTGCACCCTCTTTGTTGTAGGCTTTCACTTCCCCAGTGTGAGCTGATGGCCAGCAGGCTGACCATCTTGGAGTGCCAGTCACCCTTCGGGCTGACGGCCACTCATCTTTTCTTTTCTTTTTGCTGTCTCTATTCTCTTCTTTTGTTGTGTTATATGTTTATGTTGTCTCCCCCTCCCTCGTGTGTTTTCCTCCCTCCCGTGTGTTCTCTCTTTTTTCCCTTCCCTTTGTTGCCTCTCCCATGGATCGCTTAACGTTTTGTTCCTTTAATGTCAAGGGCCTCAACCCCCCCGGTAAGAGACGTCAGGTCCTCTACCATCTCCATAAAAGAAGGTCTCTATTGCCCTATTGCAAGAGACGCATTTCCATTCCTCAGCTAGCCCCACCCTCCGTGACCGGAATTATCCGGTTTGGTACCACTCCACTAATCCCGTTTCTAAATCTAGAGGGGTGTCCATTGCGTTTCACCGTACTTTTCTTCCCTCTGTCTTGAAGGTTCAGTTGGATTCTATGGGTAGATTTTTATTTATTCAGTTTTCTCATGCCTCTCGTTTATTTACTGTGGCTTCTGTTTACTTTCCCAACCAGGGTCAAGTGGCGTTTGCTCTGGACATGCTCCGTCGACTTGATGCCTTTGCTGGCTCCTTGGAGGTGATCATGGGTGGCGACTTTAACTGGGTCTGGGATCCTTCTCTTGATTCCTCCTCTGGTAAGTCCTCTCTCTCCTTCTCAGCTCTCCGTAGACTCTGTAGAGAACTACATGACCGTAGACTGGTAGACTTGTGGCGTAGCCTTCACCCCACTGTAAAAGACTACACATATTTCTCCCCTGCACATAACTCTTACAGCCGTCTGGACATGATCTTTGTCACTCACTCTCTTCTTTCTCTAGCCCCTCGCTCCTCTATTGACTCTGTTGTGTGGTCGGATCACGCCCCGGTGCTAGCTAAGCTTACCTTTGCCCCTCCCTCCCTGAGGCCCTTTTCTTGGCACCTCAATGATGACCTCCTTAGGGACACCCTTTGCAAATCTGAGATTCAGCAGACCATCAATGATTTTCTAGCTCATCACTCCGCGTACCCCACTTCCGCGCCTCTTAAATGGGAGGCTCTGAAGTGCACGCTGCGTGGTATATTTATAGCACGCGGTGCCAGACTCAAGAAGGCTAACTCCGCCACCCTACGTGATCTTTTCTCTGAATTAGCCGCTCTTGAGACTCTCAATAAGCTCTCCGTTTCAAATTTAACTAGTGCTCGTATTTCCACTACTCGTCAGAAACTGCTTAGTTGCCTAGATCGACGATCTTTTTGTCTCCAGGAAAAGGCACACAGAGGCTATTATGAGTATGCTGACAAGAGTGGCACCTGAATGGCACGTTCGCTTCATCCCAAATCCACCTCATCTTACATACTATCTCTGAACTCGGCTGCGCAGGGGCATGTTCACACCACACAGCAAATCCTCTCTGAATTTCGCTCTTACTATGAATCTCTCTATCACATCAGGGGGCATTATGCCGATCTCTCTCCTACCCGCTTCCGGGCTAAAATTGCATCCTATCTTAGTGCTAACTGTTTGCCCTCCCTGCCCCCGGAGAGATGGGAGGCCTTGGAGGCCCCGATGACGCCTTGGGAGTTGGAATTGGTGATCTCCAACCTAAAGAATGGGAAGAGCCCTGGCCCGGACGGGTTTACGGCGCGCTTTTATAAGAACTTCCAAGAGTCTTTATCAACCCCCCTTTTGGCTTCTTTTAATGCCATTGCGGGTGGGGCCTCTTTCCCTACTCAGGCGCTGATGGCGCATATTGTCGTGATTCCCAAACCTGATAAGGATGCTAGCCACTGTTGCAATTACCGCCCCATTTCCTTACTTAACATGGATGTTAAAATATACACTAAGATTTTGGCTCTTAGGCTGGGCCCCCTGCTTCCCTCCCTGATACATACTGATCAGGTGGGCTTTGTGTCTGGTAGGGAGGCACGGGACAATACGCTGAAGTCGTTCTCTTTGATTGCTGCCGCCAGATCCAGGGGAATTGCTCCTTTCCATCGATGCTGAGAAGGCATTTGATAGGGTGGGGTGGGACTTCATGCATCAGGCCTTGAAGGCTCTGGGTATGGGTCCGACCTTCTTGAACTATATCATGGCTCTTTACTCTGGGGCCTCTGCCCAGGTAAAAGTAAATGGGATGTTATCTTCTTTTCCCATACACAACGGGACCAGACAGGGGTGCCCCTTGTCCCCCCTTTTGTATGTGATAGTTATGGAGTATCTGGCGGTGGCTCTCAGACGGAACGACTCAGTGCGGGGCATATCCTTACAGGGGTCCTCATATAAACTGTCCCTTTATGCAGATGACCTCTTGCTGTATGTCACTTCTCCTCATACTTCCCTACCCGCTATTCTTTCTGAATTTTCTACTTTCGGAGCTCTTTCCAACTTTAAGGTTAATACACCTATATCAGAATTGCTGAACATATCTCAAACACCTGAAACCATGGCATGGTTGACTTCCCAATTCCCCTTTTAACTAGAACCCCATACGCTTAAGTACCTGGGCATTCACATAGTTGCGGACCTTAATGAACTGTTTCAGGTCAACTCCCCCCCCCCGTTAACCCGCATCACCAGAGATCTTACCAAGTGGCGCGCTCTCACCCTCTCCTGGTTTGGGAAAATGGCTGCGCTGAAAATGGATATACTACCTCGGGTCCTCTATCTGATGCAGACCCTGCCTGTTCGTGTTCCACTCCCCTTTTTATCTACTCTCAGATCCATGTGCTCTAAATTTCTATGGTCGCCTGGAGGTCCTTGGATTGCTCATCGGGTATTGATTAGGAAAGAGCAGGGTGGAGTGGGACTCCCTGACTTTCGCCTGTATTTTATAGCCACAATCTGCACCAGATTGATAGACTTTTGTTATGCCCAGATTTCTAAACAATGGGTTCACCTTGAATGCAGTTTGTCCCCTGTGCATCCTGCGGCTTTGCCCTGGGTGCCCCTACATATGCGTCCCCCGGGATATCTCCTTCCCTATGTTCTATGGCTCCTTCTCCCTACCTGGGATTCTATACTAGTATCAAGAGGTCTCTCCTCGCGTCCTGGACCCCTGACTCCCCTATTTAGCAATCCGCTTTTTCCTGAGGATTCGGGTATTAGAGCCTTGTTGGGACTCCCCCGGGATTCCAGACCCCGCCTGTTCCATGCCCTGGTGAATGGTACCCTCTTGCCCCCACCGGTCTCTGTCCCTTTTACTAGCACTAGCTTCACCTACACTAGACTTCAGCACTTTCATACCTCATTGACACCCTCTACACTGCTTTCCAGACCTCTCACTTCCTTTGAGAAATTATGTGTCCTTTCTAGTCCCCCCGCTCATACTGTTTCTGTAGTCTACGGAGTGCTGAGATTGGAGGTGGAGCTGGGACCCAGGCCTGGATATATCTCGAAATGGGAGACTGACTTGGGCATCTCTTTGACGGACCGTGACCTCTCCAAACTGTTCCTCCTAACGCATAAGACTTCACTATCGTCTAGATCCCAGGAGAAGAATTTTAAGATCTTGTCTAGGTGGTACAGGTGTCCTGAGAGGCTCCATGAGATGTTCCCCTCTGCCTCGGCGCTCTGCTGGCGTTGTGGTCGAGCGGTGGGATCCTATATCCACATCTGGTGGGACTGCCCACTTATTGCTCCTTTCTGGACAGCTGTATTTGACCTCTACAAAAGGGTCTGTTCTACCCCCCTATCTGTTTCGCCAGCCTGTGCACTTATTTCCCATTACCCATGCTCCATTCCTAGAGCCAAGAAGGGGTTGCTGCGACACTTCCTGAGTGTGGTTCGGCTTATTAACCCTCGCCACTGGAAGTCTCCTGTTACTCCGTCTAGAGTGGAATTTGTGGAAGTCTTGAACCGTGTTAGGAGAATGGAGGAAATGGTCTCTACTGACTCTGACAGGGTGGATAGCTTTACTGCTGCCTGGTTCTCGTGGGACTCTTTTGTTGAGACTCCCCGGAATTTTCCCGTTGGCTTTCTTAATCTTCCTCATTTTCCTTCCTTACCTGTCCCGTGTACCTGTCCCGTATGTCTTGTCGGTGTTTTTGTCTTTTTGTACTCCTGTGTTTGTCTGGTTCTGTGTTGGGTCCTCTGTTTCTCTTCCCTTCTTTCCTATGTGCTCTCTGTTTCCTTCCTTTCTTCCTTTTATTTTATTCTTCTATTGTTACCTTCCCTAGTTACTCTCTGATAGGGTTATATCCTGAGTGCCTTGTGTCAGGTTATGACATTGAGTATGTCTGATTGTTTGTCGCAGACGATGCTGTTTTGTACTTTTTGAGTGTTTATAAAACTTTAATAAATACAGATTTACCATAAAAATCATAACACTTTCAATTTTGCACCCACAGACCCATATAAGGGCTTGTTTTTTGTGTCACCAATTGCACTTTGTAATGACATCACTTATTTTATAATATAACCTGCGGAGAAACTCCCCCCAAAAAATAATTTGTACGGTGAAATAAAAAGAAACTGCATTTTGTAATTTTGGGGGCTCCCATTTCTACGCAGTGCACTTTTCGGTAAAAATCTTTATTCTGTAGGTCCATACGGTTACAGGATACCCAATGTATAGGTTTATTTTATTTTAATTCTCAAAAAAAATATATATAAACCACATGCACCAAAATTTGTATGTTTAAAATTGGCATCTTCTGACCCCTATAACTTTTTTATTTTTCCATGTACAGGGCGGTATGAGGGCAAATTTTTTGCGCCATCTGTAGTTTTTATCGGTACCATTTTTGTTTTGATGGGACTTTTTGATCGCTTTTTATTAATATTTTTATGGTATATGAAGTAACCAAAAAGGCACAATTTTGGACTTTGTTTTTTTTTTTTACGTGTACGCCATCAACCGTGTGGTTTAGCAAACCTTATAGTTTAATAGTTTGGACATTTACGCATGTGGCGGTACTACATATGATTATTTTAATTCTTTATTAAATTTTTTTATTTAGAAAATGGGAAAAGGGGGGTGATTTAAACTTTTAATAGGGTAAATAGGGGCTAAAACATGCAATCTTTGTATTGCATACACTGTTCAATGCTATGCAACGGTACAGCATTGGTCAGTGTAACCGGCGCTCTGCTGCTCTAGCCTGCCTAGCCAGGCATGGAGCAGTAGATCGCCGATCGGATGATGGAGAGGCAGGTGAGGACCCTCCCGTCGTCCAGTAAGCTGGTCAGGACATCACGATTATGTCGCGATAGTCCTGATCAGCTCCGCTCAGCTTCCGGGATTCTTTTTCTTTTGCATTAGACGCCGCAATCAACTTTTATCGTGGCGTCTATATGGTTAATTCCGGCATTGGCCTGATCGGCCATGCCAGGCATTAGCCGTGGGTCCTGGCTGCCCGTAGCAACCAGGAGCCACCGGGTTTAACCCGTTCTCTGCCGGTGAGAACGGTTTAAACCCGTTAAACTGGAACAGTACAGACAGGTACGCCCTGAGCCCTTAAGGATTGGGGAGGCCCTGCGTACGCCCTGCGTCCCCAAGAGATTAAATGGCCACTGTCAGATTCAAAAACCTTTTATATGTTGTACATCTTGGCAAAAAAATTTACCTTTGTAATATACTTCATAAGAAAATGTTATTTTTTGTGGAAATAATGAACAGGAGAGAGCCCAGAGGATTGCTGTCTGACAGGAGAGAGCCCAGAGGAGTGCTATCAGACAGGAGAGAGCACAGAGGAATGCTAGCCCACACTCACTCACTGGACTTTGTCCATGCCTATGCTTCAGCTTGGATAAAGCCATATTTTATAAGCAATTTTCTTGAAAAATTTTAGAAAGGTTTAATGTTTTGCTAGGATGTACAACATATAATAAGTGACAGTCCCCATTTAAAGGGGTACTCCAAAGGATAGGAGATATGATGTCTGATTGCGGGGGTCCTGCCGCTGGGAACCCCCGCAATCTCTCATGCTGCACCCACCTGTGTGAGCTGCACGCCAGCCCTGGAGGATCCTAGTCTGAAACCTCACGACTACAGGTCCGGAGTATCGTGAGGTCACAACTCCGCCCCCATGTGACGTCACGTCCGCCCCCTCAATGCAAGTCTATGGGAGGGGGGCGTGATGATACTCCGGACGTTCTCTCTTAAGGAATGCAAAAACTGCTCCGCTTTGTCACTGTGTTAATTTACTAATTGAAAGTCATCTATCATGAGCCGCTTACTTAGCTCCGTGTTTCCTCAAAGTTCAATAAGCAATTGGATATTTAAGGCCTGTGCTGAGTCAGACCTCATTCCGGCATCCTATTCACAAGACTCATAATAATGTGAAACAAGAACAAGCCACTCTGCGGTTTTCGCACCACACATGTTAATGCAAATTGTGACACTCCTTCCAGGAAGATCCTCATTACTGCATTGGAGAACAGTGGTGCGAGACTCTCCTCGCGGCTTATTGGACTACATTCAATAGTTTTTCATCATTTGTTCTGTATCTTGCTGTTTCTGTTATGTCCTGGCTTCAATTAAGTTATAAAATGCTCTACACCTTGCCAGCTTTGACCGATTTTCAAAATAGGAAGAGGCTTATCAGTCAAGACCAGCAAGACAGACAGAAGCCGCCTGGGACCATCCTTTTTGACACATGGTTTTGATGATCAGGTAGCATGAAAGTACAGTCCCTTAATAAAGAATATTAATTGAAGAGAATGCTTTAAAGTTACATATTACCAAAATCATCTATTTGATTTTCAGATGTATGTCAAAGAAGGCATTTCAACTCTTTAGTAATTCACATAGCACATGCTGCTTACAGCTCAGCCTCCTATACTTAAAAGGGCTGTGTTGTAATTCTAGACTCTGCTTAGTGACCCTTTCTGACAACTTTATTTTATTTTTTATTATGGTAAAAAGGAGGATGGGTCCATGGAGATCTGCATTCATAGCAAGTAGGGAGGTTTGCCAATAGAGTTCTGCTGAATTGGCAATCTCCATGAATGGGAAGTAGGTAGGTTTGGTCTATGGAGATCTGCATAATTGGGATATAGGAAATTTTGGTCAGTTAAATGTAAAGTAAAGATTTGTCCATAGAGAGCTGCATAAATAGAAATTTAGGGAGGGTGGGGCCATGGAAACGAGGAAGATTGGGGGTATTGAAAACTGCATAAAAGGGATTGAGGCAGGATGGATGGTGGTCAGCTTTATTCAATTTGAGTTTATTACTGTAAGATCCCTTTATGTTCATTAATATAATGTATAATACACTCAGTTGTGAAGATCCGATGCAGTGGGTTCTAGCAACTTGTAGAAGGGTCTGTTTAGTGTTTAAAGGGGTACTCCGCCCCTAGGCATCTTATCCCCTATCCAAAGGATAGGGGATAAGATGTCAGTACGCCGCAGTCCCGCTGCTGGGGACCCCTGGGATCCCCGCTGCGGCACCGCGCTATCATTACAGCACAGAGCGAGCTCGCTCTGTGCGTAATGACGGGCGATACAGGGGACGGAGCAGCGTGACGTCATGGCGCCGCCCCTCGTAACATCATGGCCCGTCCCCTTAATGCAAGTCTATGGGAGGGGGCGTGACGACCGCCACGCCCCCTCCCATAGACTTGTATTGAAAGGGGCGGGCTGTGATGTCACAAGGGGCGGAGCCATGACGTCACGCTGCTCCGTCCCCTGTACGTGCAGAGCGAACTTGCTCTGTGCTGTAATGATAGCGCGGTGCCGCAGCAGCGATCCCAGGGGTCCCCAGCAGCGGGTCAGCGGCGTACTGACATCTTATCCCCTATCCTTTGGATAGGGATAAGATGTCTAGGGGCAGAATACCCCTTTAAGCACCACAAAGGACAACATTTCAAAATAGTCCCTATAATAACTCAAAACAACCCCAAAACATATAGGGGAAGACTTATCAAAACATGTGTAGAGAGAGTGTGGCACAGTTGCCCAGGGCAACTTTTCATTGTATCATTTTTCGGAAGCATTTTTAAAAATGAAAGAAGTGATCTGATTGGTTGTTATGGGAAACTGGGAAAGTTTTCCTCTGCACAGGTTTTGATAAATCTTCCTCTATAATCTATAGTGAAACCTCTTGAATGGCCATCTCTTTGAGAAGACAACCCCTTATCCCATCCAGACTTTGCTTGACTGCTGTTCTGTCCCCTGTGCATAGAGGCCATTTCCTTTGGAGAACTTTCAACCCACCCACTCCCTGTAGAAGACCATCTTTAAAGGGGTATTCCAGGAAAAAAAAAATGTTATATCAACTGTCTCCAGAAAGTTAAAAAGATTTGCAAATTACTTCTATTAAAAAATCTTAATCCTTTCAACAATTATCAGCTGCTGAAGTTGAGTTGTTGTTCTCTGTCTGGCAACAGTGCTCTCTGCTGACATCTCTGCTCGTCTCGGGCACTGCACAGAGTAGAAGAAGTTTGCTATGGGGATTTGCTTCTAAACTGGGCGGTTTCCGAGACACGTGTCATTAGAGAGCACTTAGACAGAAAAGAACAACTCAACTTCAGAAGCTCATAAGTACTGAAAGGATTAAGATTTTTTAACAGAAGTAATTTACAAATCTGTTTACCTTTCTGGAGCCAGTTGATATATTAAAAAAAAAATTTCCTGGATAACCCCTTTTAATGTAATTTTGGGTTTTCTCAAAGAGGTGGTATTTTGGAGAGGTTTTAAATATCACAATAAAGCATTCTAAGTTAATAGAGATAGAGATGGCCTTTTGTTTGACCCTCCATTTATCCACCGGAATGGAGTACAGCTGGAACGAGTGGCACTCATTCTGGAGGACCGGCACATGCGTGTATTTCATAGACAGCATATTGATCTCAGTGACAGATGTGTAATGATTTTTTTTCCCTTTTGGTAGCGCTGCAAGGACTGACTGGGTATCTAAGCAACAGGATAACCAAGTGATCTGCTTATTGTTATGGAAAACTGCTAACAAATGTCCATTGTGTAAATCTCTTTAAAAGAATATTAGTTTGATGCAGGAAGTGATTAATCTGCTGTAAAATGGACCAGCCAGCAGTCGAGCAGGGTGGATGTAGAGGTAATGAAATAGCTGTAAGGACATGGCAGAAGATGCAAAAAAAAAATTTAAAATCAGGCTTCTTGAGCCAAATGGCAGCTTCAGTCCATGGAAGAAAAATTAATACTATTATAGCCTGACTTCTTTCCAAATGTTTTCCAAATGTAAATTCGGCCTTGTCGTAGACCTATATACTTCAATGCAGTCTTCATAAATTGAATAGTTCTGCAGAATATCTACTGGGATCATCTCTAATGTCCTTCACTATACCCTTTTTTCCATTTTGTGCTTGCAGGTGACTGACATGATGCAGAAAGCTCTCTTTGACTTTATGAAGCACAGATTTGATGGCAGGTGAGGTTCAAATCTGAATGTAGACTGTCCATTCTACATAACGTGTCTCAAGTGTTCGTGCATATTTTTGGCATTGCTATACTCTATGGCAGTGGTCTTCAACCTGCGGACCTCCAGATGTTGCAAAACTACAACTCCCAGCATGCCCGAACAGCCGTTGGCTGTCTGGGCATGCTGGGAATTGTAGTTTTACAACATCTGGAGGTCCGCAGGTTGGAGACCACTGCTCTATTTATATTAACAGATAATATAATTACATAGTTCATAATGTTTAAAAATACATAAAGTTCAACCTATATCCCTGTTGTGCCTGTACTGTGTTGATCCAAAGGCAAAAAAAACAACCTATGAGGCTGATGCCAGTTGCCCCATACCAGGGTTAAAATGTTCTTCCCAATCAAAATAAACCCCTGGATCAACAGTTTGTCGCTATAAATCTAATTTCCATAAACTGTAATGTTAGTACTCTCCAGAAATGTATCCAGACCCCTTTTGAATTCTTTTGAGTTTACCATGACCACCTCCTCTGGCAGATAGTTCCATAGTCTCACTGCTCTTACAGTAAAGAAGACTTTCCTCTAGCCGTAGAAGATGCCCCCTTGTTAATTTGTGTGGACAAAACAATTTTCTCTTCCTCTAGAAGAGGCTGCGTTAACTTGAGCAACTTATCCAGACAAGGGCTAAATAGCCTGTATATATCGTATATACTCAAGTATAAGCAGAGTTTTTCAGCACGATTTTTCGTGCTGAAAACACCCCCCTCGGCTTATACTCGAGTGAACTCTCCGCCTGTCAATCCTTTCAGTAATCTTCAACCTGCGGACCTCCAGATGTTGCAAAACTACAACTCCCAGTTCAGTTTTGAAACATCTGGAGGTCTGCAGGTTGAAGACCACTGCGGCCTTCGTCATCATCCAGACCCCCCACCCCTTTAGTTTTCTACTCAACTCCCCTCGGTGGGAAGGAAGGGTGAGCTGGTCAGGGCCATCTATGCTGCAGGGACCGTCCGGTGGGGAGGGTTAGTCGTTCCAGGCTGTCCATCTTCACTGGGGGGCCCTCTTCTCTGCGCTCCGGGCCTTCCCCGGACTATTGACGTTGCCTTAACGACGACACACAGAGACGTTCATGCGCGTGATGGACAGACCGGAACGACTAACCGGACGGTCCCTGCAGCATAGATGGCCTGGACCAGCTCACCCTTCCTTCGCATCGAGGGGAGGTGAGTAGAAAACTAAAGGGGGGGGGTCTGGATGATGACGAAGGCCGCAGTGGTCTTTAGCCTGTGGACCTTCAACAGCCATCGGCTGTCCGGGCATGCTGGGAGTTGTAGTTTTGAAACATCTGGAGGTCCGCAGGTTGGGATGGGGGATGATGACAGGTGGTGATGATGAAGGGGGGGGGGTGTGGGATGATGACAGGTGGTGATGATGAAGGGGGGGTGTGGGATGATGACAGGTGGTGATGATGATGAAGGGGGGGGGTGTGGGATGATGACAGGCGGTGATGATGAAGGGGGGGTGTGGGATGATGACAGGTGGTGATGATGAAGGGGGGGTGTGGGATGATGACAGGTGGTGATGATGAAGGGGGGGTTTGGGATGATGACAGGCGGTGATGATGAAGGGGGGGGTGTGGGATGATGACCGGCGGTGATGATGAAGGGGGGTGTGGGATGATGAAGGGGGGTGTGGGATGATGACAGGCGGTGATGATGACAGGCGGTGATGATGAAGGGGGGTGTGGGATGATGACAGGCGGTGATGATGAAGGGTGGGTGTGGGATGATGACAGGTGGTGATGATGAAGGGGGGTGTGGGATGATGACAGGCGGGGACGATGACAGGCGGGGATGATGACGACAGGCGGTGATGATGACAGGGTGATGATAACGGGGGTGTTAATAATGGGGGTCCGGATGATGACAGAGGGGAGGATGATGACATGGGCGGATGATGTATTTCCCACCCTACGCTTCTGGTCGAGTCAATAACTTTTCCTGGGTTTTTGGGGTGAAATTAGGGGCCTTGGCTTATATTCGAGTCGGCTTATACTCGAGTATATGCAGTAGATAAATATCCATAAATGACATAAACATCTATGAAGAAGCTGAATCATTTTAGAATCATTTTATCACTGTGCTAAGCAGTCCCAGTTGCATGTATGAGGATAAATGGGGGACAAGAGACGCCCATTCAAGGGATCAGTGGGGCCCCCAGCAGTCGTACATTGATCACCTCTCCTGTTGATAAATGTATTTTTGAGAAACTCCTTTACATTGGGAAGGGTGTAAATTGCATATCTAGCTAAAGTAAAGAAACTGTAAATTAAATTTTGTTTCCTTAATACATGTCTTTTGCATCTTCGATATTTATATAATTGTGTGCCTATGTTGTAGACAATCAAAAGGATCTGCACATGGTATTTTTTGTATATTTTCAGAATCTCCATTACCAGAGTCACAGCTGACTTGTCTCTAGCCAAGCGTTCAGTACTCAATAATCCAGGCAGGAGAGCCATCATTGAACGATCAAGCACCCGCTCCAGCATTGGTGAGAATTAAATCCTCTCATTTAGGGTACGTTCACACATACAGGATCCTGTGCAGATTTGATGCGCAGGATTTGTAGCTGCAGATTAGAAGCTGTGCTCAGTCATTTAGTTTACATTGAAATCTGCAGCAGAAAATCCTGTGCATCAAATCTGCGTACGTGTGAACACACCCTAAGGGTCTATTCACACGTACAGTATTCTGCGCAGATTTGATGCGCAGGATTTGAAGCTGTGTTCAGTCATTTAGTTTACATTGACATCTGCAGCAGAAAAATCCTGCGCATCAAATCTGCGCAGAATACTGTACCTTTGAATAGACCATTAAGGAAATATTTGAAAGCTAAATGGATTTAGGATAGAGCATAAACAGAATTCAGATTTAGGCAGCCATGTTTTATCATTTAATATTGTTTTTATCATTAATCTAGCATATACACACTAAAATATGGCTACCTTTATGGCTGTGTCTGGGGACAGGGAGGAAGGGGGGGGGGTCACACACACAGCTATTTCTTGTTAATTATTTAGTTATTCATTTACATTTTTTGAGCCACAATTACGAGTTTATTTAAAGGAAATACATAGGCAGAAATATGGGCATGTTCACACAGTCATTAACCAAGTGCACAGATTCCCACATCAAAAACAAAGTGGTTTCACGTAAAGGAAAAAAAAATGACTCTGTTCCACTCTGAAGCTCTTTGAAATCAATTGTAGCTTCATGACAGCTACTCCCTCCCCTCCCTCCTCCATGGGCATATACCCCTATACTGTATGCTGTACCCACTTCTGGCTTTGGCTCAAAAAATATTATGGCATATTTTCAAGAGATGTGTTTAGAGCAACCCTACTTGTATTTTTGGGCAGAAAAAGCATTTGATGTATTAAAAACCATGTAAAGAGTACATATTAAAAAATTTTGTTATATGGAATCACACTACAGAAAAAAAGGCATCATTCCAACTTGCCCAAACACCACCATTACATACATATACAAATGTACTGAGAAAAATCATGCAAGCACGACGGTGCATGGCATGCTAGCCTAAGATGTGCAAAACCCTGAATGAACAGCAGAGAACTATACAAATCAACCAAGGATAAACAAAATGTGTGGGAGAAGGGGATGATGCTACCCCCCGACATGCGTTTCGGCGCAGCCTTCGTCCAGGGGTTGAACAAAAAAAAATTAAATGAATGCTACATATATGGATTCCAGTCCTCATTGACTTGAATAAAAATGGAACATTCAGGTGTATTTTTTAGGTGAACAGTAGTGTCTAAAGGACATCTGTAGAAACTCATGGTCCAATGCACAAAGGAACACAACCAACCAAAAAACATGAGTAATGTGGAAAAAACTGTTGTTGTTTTTTTTAATCTGATTTAGTTTCTGCATTCCAATATTGATATTGAGGATATTAATCTAAAACTATCTTCAGTTGTGTTGTAATTCCAATTTATGTATAATGTTTTTATATTAATATACAGCTGAGGTACAAAGTGAAATTGAGAGGATATTTGAGTTGGCCAAGACACTCCAACTAGTCATCCTGGATGCGGACACAATCAACCATCCTGCTCAACTTAGCAAAACTTCCCTGGCACCTATCATTGTGTATGTCAAAGTTTCATCACCTAAGGTGAGCCAAAGTGTCACTAAGCTGCTGCTTTATTCCTCCAGACTGTGATGCTCTACTTGAAATCTCATTTGGGTTACGTTTGCATGTTTTGCAGCTCAGGCTGCAGCAGAAGGTTTGTGTGTAGATATATAATCCAGCGACAACGCAGCACTCCAAAAAATAGTGAAAAATTGTTTATTTCTGTCACATCAGTACAAGCAACGTTTCTGCTCCTATGGAGCCATTTTCAAGCTTGAAAATTGCTCCATAGGAGCAGAAACATTGCTTGTACTGATGTGACAGAAATAAACCCACAATTTTTCACTTTTTTGGAGTGCTGCGTTGTCATTGGATACTATCTAATTTAAGTACTTTTTATCAAGAAGTCTTGGACGCTAGCACCCACACCTTTACAATATTTTTTGGTTTATATATAGATATATATATATATATATATATATATATATATATATATATATATATATATATATATATATGGTGCAATGACTCCCTAGGTCATAGTTTCCCAATCAGGGTGCCTCCAGATGTTGCAAAACTACAACTCCCAGCATGCCTGGACAGCCTTTGGCTGTCCAGGCATTCTGGGAGTTGTAGTTTTGCAACAGCTGGAGGCACCCTGGTTGGGAAACACTGCTCTAGGTCATTGATTGGATAGAAGTACTCCTGTACACTGAGCTCTTACACCTCACAGGGAGCAAAGTAGCTATCTCTTTCTTCTGCACCAAAATGAAGAGGAGAAAAGGACTTCTCTTAGCTCCCAGTACAAATGGGATTGGTGGTGGACATGAACGGTAAAGCTTTTCTTGTGGTTGTCGTGTGTGTGTGTGTATATATATGTGTGTGTGTGTATATATATATATATATATATATATGTATATTTATATATATGTATATTTATATATATCTCACATAATATTGGTAGGGGGCACTCTGTGCTTTATGTAAAAAAGCAAGCACACCTGGACAGAATAAAGTGAGCGAACTTCTAGTTTGTCCCAGCAATAGAGAAAAAAACACCTTTTTACAAAGTCGTGTTCTTGTCAAAATAAAAATATTTGGGGAATACAGAATAAAAATTTAGCTATGCAAAGAATTTATATGCTTGTCCCCTTTTCCACTGTATGCCTTACAGTGAAATTGTAAAATACTTTTTAGGAAAAGAATGGTGACACACAAAAAATCATTGACGTGTCCCTGTCATTAGAAAAACTTTTGACATGTCACAGACATGTGAAAAGTTTTTTGATCGCTTGGGGTCTAAGTTTTCTGCCCCCCCCTGCTGATTGCTAGAACAAGCATAAAGAAATAAAGAATCGAGCTTCACTTCACTTCCCTTGTGTTAGGCTACAGTCAAATCACAAATTTAACATACGGTTTTGTATAAAAAAAAAACCTGACAAAACCGTATGTTAAACTAGTGCTGGGCGGTATGACCAAAAATGGATGTCACTGTATTTTTCCAAATTATGGCGGTTTCACGGTATATAACGGTATTTTTTTTTTCACTCATTCCCAATAACAGAAAGTGCTGTGTATGTACCAGCTCATACATGAAGGTCCTGTAACTCATCCATCTTGTATATGTAGGTATTGTCCCAAACCCCAAGTGCGCTTTCACTCCTTCCTCAGGGAGCTACTATGTAGAGCCCTGCACGGAACTGGTTTTTCAATCCTGCTCCCGGTAACTTTTTTGACCAATCCCGCTAAAATGTTATTTGTCCAATCCCGCCCGCTCCCGCTAACATAGGAATGTACTTACACTAGAGTGCAATGCTCTGTACATACTCCCCAGCTATAGCGGTGTGTGTAGTACATTCCTATACATGGGGAAGGGGGGTGTATGTGCAGAGCATTGCACTCTAGTGTGTGTACAGATGTGAATAGCAGTGACTGTGCAGACTCAGAGGCCCTAAGTCACTGACCGATGCAATGCTCTGCACATACCTGCCCTACGGGGATGTATGAGGGCTAATTTTTGCTCTGTGGTCTGTACTTTTTATCGGTACCATTTTTGTTTCAATGGGACTTTTAGATTGCTTTTTATAAAAAGAAATTTTTATGGCATATGAAGTGACCAAAAAAACGCAATTTTGGACTTTTGCATTTTTTTTACGTATACACGATCGACCGTGCAATTTAATTAACATTATTTTTTTATAGTTCAGACATTAACACCCGCGGCGATACCACATACTTTATTTTTTTTTTCTCTACATTATTTTAGTTAAAAAATGGGAAAGGTTCAAGCTTTCATTAGGGAAGGGGTAAATGGGAAGGAGTTTTAAAAAAATGAACACTTTTTTATTACACTTTTTTACTTTTTGTTATAGCTCCCATAGGGTATGTGCAGACTGAAGAGCATTGCATCCTAGGGTCTGTACAAGACCCTACGGTGCAATGCTCTGCAGTCTGCACATACCCCTATGTGTATAGCCATGTGTGTATGTACATTCCTATACAGGTGGGGGTATGTGCAGAGCATTGCACCCTTGCCTGAAGTACAGACTAGGGTGCAATGCTCTGCACATACCCCCACCTGTATAGGAATTTACACACACACTGCTATACACATGGGAGGGTATGTGCAGACTGCAGAGCATTGCACCCTAAGGTCTGTAGAAGACACTAGGGTGCAATGCTCTTTCTGTAGTCTACGCTGCACATACCCCCCATGTGTATAGCAGTGCAGAGCAGACTGCAGACACAGATGGGAGGATCGCCGACCGCCAGGGCCACAGCATAGCGTACAACGAGTGTGTGCTCTGGAAGATTAAAATTTTTACCTTGTGAAAGGGGCGGGCGGCGGCACTGGCAGCTGACGATTGCAGACGGTGGTTTGAGGTGGAAATTTGCCCTGCACTACTGCGGCCACAGGAGGAGACAGTTAGGAGGAGCAGCAGCCCCACCCTAGTGAGTGATTGGGGAATGTACCCAGAGGGTGGGGCTGGCACTGAGTCTGCTGCTGCTGCAGAGTCTGAGGCTGCTGCTGGACTTGCGGGACTGGCAGGCATAGCGCCTAACCACCTGCCCGCAGCCTCCTGACCGGTATTGCGGTATATGAAAAATTCACATCATGGAACAAAAAAAATGGTATTCGGTATAAACCGGTATACCGCCCAGCACTATGTTAAACCATACACAGTTCTTTATAAAGGTCGGGACTCCCGCAGCCAGGGAATGTTCAATAGCCGTCTGTGGTACTACTACTATTACTGACTCCCATGATGGGAGTAGTAGTACCGCAGCACTGAGGGACAGCTACTGCACATCCCTCGTCTGCGGGAGCACGTGTACTACTACTCCCATCATGGAAAAGTATGTTCCATGTTGGGAGTAATAGTACCAGTGCTGAGAAACAGATCATACAGGGTCTGACTCCTGAGACATGATATGATCTTAACTTATAAACCAGGGAAGCGGTTGGCAACCAGCCAGCTCCCCGGCAGGGATTATAAAATCTCTTCATATTCCCTGTCGGGATCTTTGATTGGTTGGTACCGATTGACCAGTCAGGGATCCCAGTGGGAAAGATGAAGTTAAAGTGCAGAAATGTTATAATCTCTGCCTGGGAGCCGGCCGGCTTGAGAACGGAGCCTCATGCCGACCACTTCCCTGGTTTATAAGTTATAATCGCAGCTGATCAAATAGAAAACCGTGTACGCCAACTGTAAAACTAAATTGTGATGTGAAAGCACCATTAGATATGTTTCTCAGAGAATGTTGAAGGCTCTGATATTAATCATTACATTTTGCTCACAAAAGACAACAGATCTTGAGCTAGAAATAATGCGCTTAATATGTATCGGTGAGAGCGCCTCCTCAGGGGACAGCTGCCCAAATGTTAACAGTATTTTAAGTTTATAGCTCTAGTGTCAGCAAAGCGGCTTCTGTAAGAGACAATGCGATGCCGTCCAGATTTGCTTTTTGTGCACTAATGCATTTGCTTATGTGCCAGACAGCTAGAGGAAACACTCTGTCCTCAATAATCTATGCCGGTTTCTTTTAGGTGCTGCAGAGACTAATAAAGTCCAGGGGAAAATCTCAAGTTAAACACCTCAATGTCCAGATGCTAGCAGCTGACAAATTAATACAGTGCCCTCCGGTAAGAAAGGAGATGACATGGCTTAGACTGGGTTCACATAACAATTCATGCCTCTGAGGTACACATGCATTAATTAAATGGGGTCCGTCCCAATCTGAACAGCCGATGTACAAGAGTCTGCCAACGTATAGTGCTCAGATCGGCACGGACCCCGTTCAGTTCATTCACCTGAATGTAGTCACCTAGTGTCTAGGTCATTTTTCAAGTGTATCCTAGTTTTGGCATGAACTGAAAGCATGGTTTGCTGTTCTTTTCAGTTTCAGCCAAGACTCTGATAAGCTCGGAAAATGACCCTAACAAGGTCACTAGGTAGACACTTAGGGGGAGATTCATCAAAACCTGTGCAGAAGGAAAATTGACCAGTTGCCCATAGCAACCAATCAGATCACCAAAATCAACGAATTTAAGGCAACAGTCTGTAAAATTATAAATTTTTAATTTGGATGAGCAATAAAGGGAGGACAAACTTTGAAATTTCATGCAATTTAGGATAGATGGATAGAAGGGATGACCAAATGTGAAACAATGTGTTTGGTAGAAAATAAGATAAGAGTTAAAAAAAAAAAAATTGTTTTGTTTTTTTGCATGGCGCCCCCTCCCATAGACTTTGAGGGGGCGTGGCCTGATGTCACGAAGGGGCATGGCCAACCCCTGCAGCGCGCACACAGCATTCGGAACTAAATGTTCCGAATGCTGGCAAGTAGTAGAGTACTTTACACTGTAAAGTCAGAGGTTTGAAGGGGGGGGGGGGAGGGGGGTTATAATTGTAAGAAATGTTGTATTTTTTATATAATTATGTTGTGGTGTGATAATTATTAAAAAACGTGATCGCTTCTTTAATTTGCTATGGGCAACTTTTCTTCTGCAAAGGTTATGATAAATCTCTCCTAAATAAAGTGTATTGATCTCTGCCATGCTCTTATTATAGCATGTTATCCACCATTTATAGACAAATACATGTTCATACTATTTTATTTATACTTTTATTAATGTATATTGTGTATCATGTCTTCTGTAAAGTTTTACTTCCATTTACTGATGAAAGGTTTAGAGGACCTTGATAATCTGGGAGATTATATACTGGAACATATTAAGAGACCTATACCAAAATTCTAAACTGTGCTCCTCCTTATTGTTTCCTTATTGTGGAGTAGGGGAATACAAGCTTATTTGCCCTTGCTTCCTACAAGAAATGAGTATAGGAAGGAGAAGAGTGACAGGTTTTTCTCTTCCTCTGCTAAGACAAGAGGAATAAGGCCAAACTTGGCAACCAAAATGTAATAAGTAACATGTATTTAAAAACAAAATTAATAAACAATTGTAAGAAAATAAGTGATACTCACCTGCCCAAGCCCACACCTCCTGAAGTCCCAACAGTGTCTGGTCCCTGCTAATAACTGCTTCCTAGTGTCCATCTTGACACAAGAAAATGGCCACTTTGCCAATCAATGGGTGCGGAGGGTCACAACTGTGGTGAGTGATTGGCTGAGCAGGCATTTCCTTCATGTCAAGACTGGACAGAAAGTGCTGTTTAGCATGGAACAAGCACAATCAAAATGTCACCGGTAAAGGCATACGCCCTTTTTAAATGATTTATCGATCACCAAACAACCCTGTAAATCATAATATCACCATTAAAACCTTGATTCAGCCTTGAAAAATATAGCCTTGATTCAGTTTATTCTTTGAAGGTGTACTCTGCCCCTAAAAATCTTATCCCCTATCTAAAGGATAGGGGATAAGATGTCTGATCACAGGGGTTCCACCGCTGGGGACCCCCGCGATCTCCCTGCTTCACCCGGCATTCGTTTAGAGCATCGGGTGCAGCACGGAGCCTCGTGACATCACGGCTGCACCCCCTCAATGCAAGCTTATGTGGTTGGGGGGGGGGGTTTCACGGCCATCACGCCCCCTCCCATAGACTTGCATTGAGGGGGCATGGCCTTAATGTCACAAGTGGGGTGTGACCGTGACGTCCTGAGCCTCCGCACAGCATTGCCAGTCATCCGGCACGTCTAGGGTGCCACAGCGCTGGGACCCCCGCGATTGGACATCTTATCCCCTATCCTTTGGATTGGGGATAAGATGTCTCGGGGTGGAGTACCCCTTTAAAGAATAAGCTGAGTCAAGGCTAGATTTTCAGTATAAAAGAGTGAAGAATTAACCCTGTTCTACTGCTATGTTGGCAAAAAAAACTCTAGAAGATAAAACTTGACTCTATTTAACAAGTGGTAGAGAGAGCACACAACACTTAACTGATGCCAATGCTTTTTGGGCACATCCAGCCCTTATTTAACAATTTGCTGTAACCACACCTGTTACGTAAAGCCAAGTTTTCGTTCTAGGCACTGGAGTTCTTAGTTTGCCTGAATTGCTACAATATGTTGTCCTCTGGATTTAGTGTGCATGCGCATTGTCTTATTATATTCTGATAGAAAAGCTCATGTATTTTCTTGAACTTTTGGGCAGAGATTAGTTCCATTCCATAGCTGTATAAACTACTGCTCAATTTCCCATTTAAGAGCAAAATTCACACCTAATATGCCATAGCAATGCTTGTTTTGCAGCCGATTGTGTTGCACGTAAAACATAAATGCTGTTTTCCCTAGAAAATTAATTCATTCTGAACGATGTTGAAAATGAGCAGCAAAAATGCAGCAGGCTGCGAGTCCTAGTTCACGCTGCTTTGTCACCGTTTTATGTTGTTTTAAAATACTTTAATGGGTTTGCAGAAGTTTTAATGGTTTTGTAGTATTGTCAGGGGATCCTGGCCAAGCTCCTTTATATTTTCTGTATTTAAATGTGCTGGCAGATAATATGGAAATAAATATTACCAGTTGAGTTGTGGTTATATGGTGTTGAAGTGTACCTGTACTTTCAAAGGAATTTTAAACCTGCAGGGTTTTGTTAGATTAACCCTCTGGTGTGTGTGGTGATAAGGTGGTGTTCTCACTGCAGTTAGTGAGCCTCTAAAAGTCCCCTCCGTGTTTCCCCGAAAATACACCCTACCCCGAAAATAAGCCCTAGCTGTATTATCGGGGTGGGCTGCAATATAAGCCCTACCCCGAAAATAAGACCTAGGCCAGTGGTCTTCAACCTGCGGACCTCCAGATGTTGCAAAACTACAACTCCCAGCATGCCCGGACGGCCAACTGCTGTCCGGGCATGCTGGGAGTTGTAGTTTTGCAACATCTGGAGGTCCGCAGGTTGAAGACCACTGACCCGGGCTGCAAATATTAAAAAACAAACTTTAACTTGCCTTCATCCTCCGTTGCTAAGGAACCGGCCTCCCTGTTCTCCGCTGCTCTTGCTGCTTCCTGGTGTTGGGACGTCTCAGAGCCTTCAGCCTATCACCGGCCGCAGCGATGTCCCGCCTCGGCCGATGATAGTCTGAGCGCATTGTCCTGTAAGGAGCCGGGGGCTTCTTACATGATAGTGGGCTCAGCCTATCATCGGCCGAGGCGGGACATCGCTGCGGCCGGTGATGGGCTGAAGGCTCTGTGACGTTCCCATCCCCAGGACCACAGCAAGAACAACGGAGGGACCATGAGGCCGGTTCCTTAGCAACGCGGGAACGGAGGACGAAAGTAAGTTAAAGTTTGTTTTTTAATATTTACAGCCCGAGCACAGGAATAGAAAGTACAGAGCAGCGGCTGATAAATATTTGGCAGGGGGGGAGAGAAGCACCGCTCGCGGGTGACATACGATTAGTCCCCCGATGTGGGGTGCAGCGCTGGGCTGATAAACCGGCAGGGGGGGGGGATGTTGGGGGGCAGAGCTGCACCCATCACATGATAATGATGGGGGTGGGGGGAGGGAAGTAAATACCATTAAATGTTGTTCAATTTACATACGGTACCGTAAATAAATAAGCCTTACCCTGAAAATGAGCCCTAGTGTGTTTTTGGTGACTAAAATTAATATAAGACCGGTCTTTTTTTCAGAGAAACACGGTAGCTATTTCTAATTCTCTGCATTTTTAGCAGCATGCCAAGAGCTGGACTGTTTGCCAGCAGTACTCACCCCTGGACTCCCTTCTCTGTTCATTCACAGGACAGCTCCCATTCTAAAGCTCTCCTCTATGACCTATTTAGTGCTGGAGAAAGTGTTCTGGACTGAACAGGCAGGCATTGTGTTGGGGAACACTTAGTTTAGTATTTTAGAAGGCATGTGGGGGCTAGGTCCTGTGTGAGCAGAAAGAGAACAACCAGCAGCTGGATGACAACAAACAAGGGGCAACATCAAAATAGTGACTTGATAATAAAAGGGATGAGGAGAGGGGATTTCAATCAGGAGGCGGCACTATGTACATAGGATGTAACACAAGTATTTACACCAGAAGCAGGTGCTCACAACTATACTGCAAAGATTCTCTGGAGGAGACAGATTGGCTCAACGTGCATGCACTCTGTCTATGCTCTCTCCTATGCATAACACAATTTAAGCTATCAATTGAAGTAGATTATCTGCTTTGACATTCCATTTCCTTGACCATTCTATATTAGCTAAACTTCAGTGCTCTGTGTTGGAGGATGCAGGCAGGTTAAAACAGGTTGTCAAAATCACATGACTTTATTTGTAATCACTTTTATCATTTGCACATTTTTGCACTGCTTTGTGCAATATGTACAGTATTTTCTATTACATTACATCTACTGAATACTTTTTTCTTACTTTAGGAACTGTTTGATGTAATTTTGGATGAGAATCAGCTGGAAGATGCATGTGAACACCTTGCAGAATACATGGAGGTGTACTGGAGAGCCACACATCACCCACTGCACCCACACACTGGCCAAAATCTAATGACTCCCCCCACTGCCATTCCTGGCCTACAGGTACAGTGACAAACATCATTGTGCACATCAAAAAGGGACTGCTATGTGACCCATCGCACCAAAGCTCAGATCACAAAAATTCTATTGATTTTATAAAAGTGCATAATGAATGTTTGCTTTTTATTACTTTAGCTGTATTTAAAGATGATTAATATATTTACGGCTTACTAGTATATTTGCTGATCAACTTGCATTTCATATGTCTATAACCCACTCAACAGAACCAGCAAATTCTCTCGGATCGAGCCAGTGAGCATTCTCCATTAGAGCGAGACAGCTTAATGCAGTCAGACGAGGCCAGTGAAACCTCCCGCAAAACCTGGACAGCCTCTTCCCAGAGGAGTTCCCGCCACATGGAGGATGAGTACTCAGATGCCTACCAGGACCTGTATCAGCCTCACCGACAACATAACAGTGGACTGCACAACACGAATGGCCATGACTCCCAGGATCGTCTTCTGGAACGAGACGCGGAGCAAAACCACAATGACAGGAACTGGCAGCGCAACCGTCCCTGGCCCAAAGACAGCTACTGAGTGGGGTCTCTTTGCACACACCCGTTAAACACATCCACACACTATTCCTGCATGGCAGTGCATGCCATGAGGCACAGCCACTAAGTGTAAATTCCAGGGTAGCGGCAAGAGTCAAGAATGCACTAAGAAGAAAAAGCAGCCTGCTCCTGATCTGCCATTTGCTTGGTATATTCTGCCTACAAAATGTAATGGCAGAAGGGCTGTTAAAGTAGTTGCACATATGCAGGACCTGGCTGCACTATAATACTGCAAAAAGCAGAGCCAAGACACAAAACCAGTTTTTGTGGTTTACAGGTAGAGGCAGTAATTTGCTGGAATTTGCGAATCAATCTAATTGGCCACTAAATCAGTTAATATTCCAGATTTTATGCGGTTGGCCTTATTGCATTTATTTTAAAGAGTTTTTTAAACACTGTAGCACCTGTACCAGTGGCGTTCTAGTGTTTACATGTATTGGGTCGCATACACGTTACAATTTTTTGTGAGTGCGAGCCAAAAGAGAACATCACAAGCTATGGTCTGTGGAAGGCAGTCAGGGATGGTGTGAGACAGAGTTTACAGAACAGGTCATGCAAAAAGGAGTATGGACACCCACAGCCTGTGAAGTGATGAGATCAACTTATCTCTTTCTAGGCAAGTCTGAAAAATCATGGGGCAATGTACTCTCCCCCATTCAAGGTCTACTCCATGTATGGAGTTTTATCACCACAAAATACTGCCCTTCAGGTACAATGCTCTTTCTCATATTTTTTTACAACACATATACATATAAAAACAAGTTACTGAGTGCTTTTACAAAATCACAAGAAGAGGTGACTACATTTCTAAAACACACAGCTTGCCTTAGGACTCCAAAATTAAAGGGAAATTGCATACCAGATGCCGTCATGGCTGTGGAATCATAGAACGATAAGTCAGCCTGGCTGAGCATGCTGTCAGTACTTATTTATGAAGGAAGCATAGACATCTGAGTAATCTACTGGACTATCAGCATTTACACACAAGACACTACATACTAGTGATTCCAGGAAGCTGCTCTAGGCATTGAGGCCCAAAGCCATGAGACCAAAACACTTGGCACTGTTCATTTTATTAAGATCAATTGGGAAGGAAACACATGTTGAGTTGCCATAGGTGCTGTGCTAAGTTTCCAGATACAAAAATGTGAATTGAGTGTTAGAGAGTGATGAAGGTTCCTCTTATCCTTTATATACAGTGAATGTCAGCTCATTGGGGTTTGCCATGTAGTGCACTGAGCAACTTAAAAACTTTTATTGGGTCGGTTACCTTCATATTTACATTTTCTGCCCAGACATATCATATAAGATAACATAATTACAGTGGTGTAACAGGACTGATTTGACATGTCAATATAGGAGCGATCCAACATGTCTACCCACTAGTTGGCAGCTCTTAGGAACCTCCTACTTAAAAGTAATTCTGTGGCTCTTGCATTTAATGTAAAAAATATTTTCCTGCCCCCCCGCCATGAAGCCCATTCTGCATCTGCCAGCTACTTACCTCCTATGATGTATTCATTTGGAGGAATCTACAATCACCGCCTTCTTGGCCTGTTACTTCTTGCACATTTGTAAATATCCTAAAGCACATGTATTGTTCTTAGCTTTATGCTGCTTGCAATCTTTTCCCACTTTGGTAAGTCCCCTATGGAAAGTTAGGAGTCTCTCAGTTAATCCATGTGTTAGACAAAACCACAAAACCCAGCATGATCATTAGTACGCCTAAAAAAAAGATTAGGGAGATGTAATCACACAGACCAGGACACATGGATAGTTTATTCTGACTGTACAAATCTTTATAATGTTTTATCATCAAACCACTCCTTCTGTAAGACTGTCTTGGCACTACCATGAATGCCAGGTATGTGGCATACTATCTAGAAAGAAGTATACTAACGCTATCCAACAGAGCCCATTAACTATAATTTGGTCCCTTTGGTTTCCTGCATAGGGTCCTTTGTTTTACCGGGCTAAATAGCGATGTGAAGAGTTCAATTTTGTCAGAGATTTTCTTACAAACATTAGTTGCAGATATTGTGAACACAGTTTAAAACAGTTCCATTTTGCAGACATAGGTGAGCAGCTTATTCTAGTAGAAAACTGACTTTATAAGTTTAATGGTTTCTCAATACTAAAGGGAAATATATAGTAGAGGCTTCGATAACACAGAGTTGACATAGGGCCCTTGCATCATATAATTTCTTTTAGGGTGCATGCACACCATGTTTTCACTCTACGGGTGCCGGATCCGGCTGGGGGAGGGGAAAACCGTGCGCTCCCGTACCCCAGCCGGACCGACGCCCTAATCCATTGACTTTAATGAGCCGACCGGAGTCACCGTTTTACTCCGGTCGGCTCATTTTTTACCCATATCCGGTTTTCTGACTGGACCTCAAAACATAGTATACTACGTTTTGAGGTCCGGTCAGAAAACCGGATACGTTTAGAGTGAAAAAGTGTTGTGCATGCACCCTTATATGCCTCCGATTTCATACAAGAGCAGTCAGATTCCTCCCAGATTAAAAAAAAAAAAAAAAAAAAGTTTTACCACTTGCAGGGACATGCTATGTGTATAAGCCCTTAGATCTAAGCTATTTGTTCTCGACAGGCTATGTTCACACACAGAGCCATATGTTTTTACAAAAATATGGCCTTTAAATCAAGTATTTGTTAAAAAATACTGAAATTTTTTATAATGTGTTCAATTAAAATCTGTGGTCACATTTTGTATATAAAAAAACTAAATCCGTAAGTCCTAATTGCCATTAAAATATTAAGCATGTTCATGATTTGTGCCCATTATTGACTTTTAATGGATGGGGGAAAAAAATTCTGATCATAAAATGGCAAAATAACATCTAAAAGAATGGTGGAAAAACTGTATTAAAAAAAATTAGCTTTTTTAAAGAAATTGTTGCATTATTCACAGCTACAAATACGACCAAAAATGTGTGAACATAGCCTTAAAGGGGTACTCCGCTGCTCAGCGCTTGGAACAAATTGTTCCGAACGCTGGCGCAGGGAGCTCGTGACGTCATAGCCCCGCCCCCTCAATGCAAGTCTATGGGAGGGGGCGTGACGGCTGTCACGCCCCCTCCCATAGACTTGCATTGAGGGGGTGGGGCTATGAAGTCACGAGCTACCGGCTCCAGCGTTCAGAACAGTTTCAAACGCTG
Organism: Hyla sarda; assembly: GCF_029499605.1. Classification (NCBI taxonomy): domain Eukaryota; kingdom Metazoa; phylum Chordata; class Amphibia; order Anura; family Hylidae; genus Hyla; species Hyla sarda. The sequence continues at coordinate 81,968,666 of NC_079190.1, forward strand.
ATCAGCGGAGTACCCCTTTTAAAGTGAATTGCAACTAAACCTTTAACTGGTGCAAATTCAGTCAGCCGGATTGTTACCAAATTTTGTATATGTGATGGAACAATTCAATCGCCATAGAATGGAAATACAGAGAAGTGCTGAGAGTACTGTAGTGAAGGTAATCTTTGCACCATAAATCAGGTAGATAAGAAGGCCATTTAGTAGATATAAGGCCACATGCTTTATTTTAGGACATCTAGAAGGTGTCCTCATTTGGCTGCTCATATATAGGGCTAACATTCTGTACAATACGTTAAAGGGGTATTCCAGGAAAAAACTTTTTTATATATCAACTGGCTCCAGAAAGTTAAACAGATTTGTAAATTAAAAAATTGAATGTAGCCCGGACCTTCTAGGTGAGTAAATGAAATTAAATAATCGTGGATCGTGCTTCAATAATAATCAGTAATTTATTAAAAATATGAGTAAAATTAGGTACTTCTCACAGGGCCCTTGTGAGAAGAACATACATAAATAAAAGCAGCCTAACAATATAATTTATGCATAAGATAATTAGAACAATAATACTTGCAAAAAATTAGCTTCTGTTTTATAACAAAAAATTTACCAGACAAGCAATTTAAGCAAGATATGTTAATGAATTTTTTTGCTCTTATAGATATTCAGGGTAGATATGTCCCTTTTGCATGCAATATCAAACAGTCTGTGGTAATTAAAGATTATGTTACCGGTCTTTGTAATGGTAACCCGGGCAATAGGTGTTATTCCCGCAATGCCTGGGTGTCTGTGATGCATTGGGTCCTCTGTGCAGCGTTTCCAAACATAGGCGGCTTGGTCCAGTAGAGTCCGGGTGGGAGCGGTGGCAGTCACTGACGGCTGAGGCGCTGGCAGGCGCCGAAGATCACAATAGTGCCCGGGGACTGCTGGCGCTGGCGTGCGCTGGAGTTGGTGAATTCCTCTCCGCTAGCTGGTTGAGACCCTATACTGGATGCAGAGAGCTCGCCTCGTGTTGCCGGCGTCTGACGTCAGCTGTGGTCAGAGCCGGGATCACTGCATCGGGATGGATTTGTGTTGCTGGACCGGGTAGACAACGAAGTAAGAGCCCTGATGGTGGTACAGTTCATAAGAGGTAACCGGCCTTAAAGTTTGGGCACAGTTCTCCAAGAATAGTATTATGCCAGTTATTGTGCATAAACGACTAGACGCGTTTCAGGGTTGTATAATAAAACCCTTTCCTCAGTAGTCATAGTCATTATGACTGTTTGATATTGCATGCAAAAGGGACATATCTACCCTGAATATCTATAAGAGCAAAATAATTCATTAACATAACTTGCTTGTTTGGTACATTTTTTGTCATAAAATAGAAGCTAATTTTTTGCCAGTATTATTGTTCTAATTATCTTATGCATAAATTATATTGTTAGGCTGCTTTTATTTATGTATGTTCTTCTCACAAGGGCCCTGTGAGAAGTACCTAATTTTACTCATATTTTTAATAAATTACTAATATTATTGAAGCACGATCCACGATTATTTAATTTAATTTACTCACCTAGAAGGTCCGGGCTACATTCAATTTTTTGGTTTTCCCTTTTTAGCAATTAAGGTATAGTTGCTTGCCCAGTTTGACCTCGGTGTGTATTAATTGTGAGCTGCACATACCTATATATTTTTCTCAGATTTGTAAATTACTTCTATTAAAAAATCTTAATCCTTTCAGTACTTATGAGCTTCTGAAGTTAAGGATGTTCTTTTCTGTCTAAGTAATCTCTGATGACACCTGTCTCGGGAACCGGCCAGTTTAGAAGCAAATTCCCATAGCAAACCTCTTCTAAACTGGGCGTTTCCCGAGACACGTGTCATCAGAGATTACTTAGACAGAAAAGAACAACCTTAACTTTAGAAGCTCATAAGTACTGAAAGGATTAAGATTTTTTAATAAAAGTAATTTACAAATCTGTGTAACTTTCTGGAGCCAGTTGATATATAAAAAAAAGTTTTTTCCTGGATAACCCCTTTAAGATCTCTTCATAGCTTTTGTAGCTTCAGATCTCATTCAAGGGCAATAGAGAGAAATGGAATGTAACTTCATGGTCATCCCTGGTGGCTTCTTCCAAGCCATCCTTGATTTGAGATATTTCTGTTTGAGTATTGGATGAGATCCACCAATCAAGACTAGAAGGATGGGGAGAAGCTACCAGGGACCACCCAAAGTGCACATGGTTCAGGCAGCATGAAAGTGAGGATAGGTTCCTTTTAAGTGATAAAAGTCTGGCTATTTGCCTTTGTCACTAGAAGGAGCCTGGGTGTTTTCTGCATGCTGTTTTAGTATACCATGCAGTGTATAACCAGTATGCAGTGATTGGCTGCACAGTTTTTTATAGGGGTTTCCAGGAATAAATACAATAGCACCACACCTGTCTTCAGGCGGTGTGTGGTATTACAACGCTTTTCAATTTGCCTTATTAGAACGGAGCTGAAATATCACAAACTGGGAACAAGAATGCCACTATTTCTGGAAGAAAGCAGCTATGTTTTTGTAATCTTGGTTAGCCTCTGAGCAGGGGCCTTGGAGCTCTTCTCCCTATGAAGATATGTAGTTATTTTACACAGGATTTCGGACTTAGATTACAGAACTGAATAGCGCTCATGGATGGATATTTACTTTAAACTTTCTCATACAATTATTGGGTATACAGTGTAAACTCTTTGAGATGACCACCCAAAATTGCACAAAAAAAATGGTCTCCGAAAGAAGATGGCCTGCATGCATAATACATAGTGCAACCAAAATATTGGTTACAAAAGATCTGGTATGGACAAAAGGTGTGGTCTTCTTAAAGAGATGTATATTTTTACAAATAGATCCTCATCTGTACTTGTGATAACAGACCCACCAGACAATCAGCTGCTCTTCAGGTCCCCACCTCCCATCCAATACATAGTTTAAATACAGAAGATTTAGGTTCCGGTCAGAACTTCCACCCATTATATAACTTTGGGAATTTTACTCAGAAGCCCAGATATCCCTATATAGCCTTACATTAATGCACTCGTTCTATATGTAATATAAATACTAGAAGCCATATTTAATCCTAGAACAATGATACATGCTCAAGGTTTTGCTCATGCTCTGTCATATATACACATACATTTCTAGGCGTTGTCTGGGGCTAAATAATGTCTAGTTGTATAAACTTCATGATGCCCTCTGCAGTTTGGACCTGAAGCCAAGGGATCACACTGTATCAATGTCTTGATGTGTATTGATGTGTATCCATAGATTGTTTCCTCTGCTATGGGCTCATGCTCAGTTGCTTGTATAGCAATACACGGAGCATTAAAGGCTACGGCTGACTGCAGTTTCTATGGGCCAATATGTACAAGGAGTCCAAGGAGAATTCCTTTTTAACTTCTGTATGACTCAAAAATACTAAACACCTCCATTGCAGGCATAATGTAGGTGCTGTAGAAGGCGCATGCAGTTCTATGGAAGCCCCACTATGGCTCCATATAAACAGTCATAATAGGTCAAGGAAAATAGGTCAAATGTTTAGTCCTGGACTATCCCTTTTCAGGGTATCTTGCTCCTTATCACACGTTAGAATTCAGGCCGTAAAACACATTACATTGCATATTACTTAACTACTGTCCCTAGTCTGTGAATTAGGACTGTGCACACAGTCAAAGAGGACTGCCAACTATCGGCCAAACCCAACACTTTAATTGGGGCAGGCAGACCATTTGTATATTGTGTATAAGGACCCATTTATACTTGGTGCAGAAGAATCAAAGGAAAACAATGGGAAACTTCTGCACCAGAAATTCCAAAGCAGAATTATGCTCTAAAAATACAGTGAAGTAGGGCCTTAGGCTCCCTTAACACTTTGTGATGGGTGGCTCCTAGAGGATTTTGGTTTACCCCTACTCCCCATTTAAAACACAAGCTGAGCTGTGTGCATATATTCAGAGGGACAGGGGAGAGAACTACTGGCCATATGTGCATTTGCCCAACCGCTCTGTAATGGGTATGGCCAACTTTACACTGACCACAAGTGACAATAACCTAAAATACAGAGAACCTTGCAGTGACATGTACTCCTTTTATAAAGGTATAATGGGAAAAAAAAATACAATTAAACCACTTCAATAGACAGGGTAATCCTAATTGTCTATAGGGTGCACAGTCTAGGTACTAAAGTTGTTCTACTACTACATCCAAGGAAAGCACTTCTCTCTTCTCTTCTCCCCCATCCCTGCGATGCACATTACCTATGTTGTGGATACCGCAACTACCTGGGTTTGCCTCAGACACACAGACACTGCCAAAAGAGCTGCTAACCGAAGACAGTGTATGTAGTAGGAGATAGTGTTTTGGTAAGGGGGTAGTTTTGTATGGCTTCTAATCAGGAAAGGGCTTTCTTCTATAAATTGAGTAAGGCTAAGATTAGGAGATGTGGCAATAGCCTCATGACGTACCATATATATGCCAACAAAATTTGTACATATTTATAGCAAAGGGACATTGTATACGAACAAACCACTTTAGCCATAGGCTTACCACACTCGATCAGCTTTAAGTAGCAATTTTGCACAAGCAAATAATAGTAAACCTGTTCTCTTCTTAACAATCTAGGGCTAGTGCAATGAGAGAATTGTGTTCATTTCTGTCTGTTATTAATCGCCATTAAAGGGGTTCTCCACTGCCCTGTCTTCCGAAGCTCCACTCGCAGCGTCCGGAAGTTTATTACTCCGGACGCTGTGTGCAAGCTTCCGTGTTCGAGGCCGCCCCCTCGTGACGTCACGCCCGCCCCCTCAACGAATGTCTATGGGAAGGGGGCGCAACTGCTGTCACGCTCCCTTCCCATAGACTTTCGTTGAGGGGGCGGGCGTGACGTCACGAGGGGGCGGCCTCGAATACGGAAGCCTGCACACAGCGTCCGGAGTAATAAACTTCCGGACGCTGCGAGTGGAGCTTCGGAAGAAAGGGCAGTGGAGAACCCCTTTAAGGTCCATGTTTTGTACCTAGAACAAATCACAGGGAATCAAAAAGAATACACACAAAGGGCACAAGTACAACAAGTGCCAGTAGGTGGAAAAAATAGAATTTAAGCAGGAAAAACTGCATTGAAAAAAATTATTATATTCAGCTCTGAACTCCATTTTACACAGAGTTTGGTAATTTTGTAAATACACTTAATTGATTCTTGGTCCCGATTCAAAGCTGAAATCTCCCAGCATGCATTTCTGCCTCAGGTGCTCTGGTGATTAGCATTTTGGAAATGTCACCTTTTTACATGTCGTATTATGTAGGGAAAACTAAATTATATTCAGCAAAACTGGGATTGGTGTTTGTCAATAAACTTGTTTCCAACACCATCCAGAAGAGTTTCCAGAGTGGAAATATAAATATTGGTCCTGAGTATTTAAAAAAAAGATCGTAAGCTCTAACCTGTCGATCTCAAGTTGTAAAACTACAACTGCTAGCATGCCCAGAAAACTGTTGGCATTTTGCAACATGTTGGCCTATTCACACTGCATTTTTGAGTGGAATTCTCCTTAGAGATTCCTCTCGGAAATTCTGAAGGGAAGCAGCTACCCATTGTTTTCATTGTAATTCTGCTGCGCCGTGCACACTGCGGAATTTCTGTGACAGAAAACTCTGCTGCCAACATTAAAATCAGCACCCAAAAGAATGAACATGTGCATGTCCGAGTAGTTCTAGCGCAGACTGATTCAGTTAGGGAATTTCTCCAGGCGGAAAATTCTGCTGTGTGAATGGGCCCTTATAATTGTGCAACAGCTGGAGAGCCACAGGTTAGAGAGTGGGACCACTGCTCTGAAGTCTGCATCCTATGTATAAAAATGTAATATTTTCATTTGATGGAAACAATAAAAATAGCTGATGTAAGCCTTTGCATGCAAGGGGGTGGGGGGGATTCACGCCAGTATCCCCCTGACCTTGCAAAGATCAAAACAATTATAAACCGGGCATACATCCTGTTAATAAAAAGGTTACAGAATAAAACAGTGCCAAGGAAATGGGTGGGTATTGTGTTCCACTGAATATGTCGCTTTTTGCGTGGCACTAACTGTTTACCTTTTCATACACAGTCACATGTCAGAAAAAGTACTGCAGGGGCTTAAAAAAAATAAATAAATAAATATATATATATATATATATATATGATTTTTTAAATATATAAAACATGTATAAAAAATATATATGTATATATATATATATATACATATTTTTTTATACATGTTTTATATATTTAAAAAATCATATATATATATATATATATATATATATATATATATATATATATATTATTATTATTATTTTTTTTTATGTATTTATCCCAGAAAGCTGGCATAAGTGATACATTTGTAAATTTGCCCAATATAATGCTAGTAAAAATACACCCCATTGTAAGTTCCAAATTTTACATAAAACAATACTTAACCTCCCCCCAAATAATTTATAATACATAGTAGTACGTAATGTGTCCTTTTAAAAAAAAAAAGTACAAAGAAATATTGGAATGTGAGTGTGATGTAAGAGAACGAGCCTGTATCCATGCAAGTCATACAATGGACAAGATAGTCTTCCTGATTCTGTCACACTGTGGGTACTAGACATGCACTACGGTAGAACGTGTAGCGGGAGGTTTTTCTTTTCTACATGATGTATGTAGCTCGGTTAATTTCCTGTGTTCTTTCATGCGTCGGTTCGATATTCTGTAGGAACTCTCGTAGCCTTAGGGCCCCTTAGCCTATATCCAGCTCTGCTTCCATTGTATCAATCCACTGACGTCAAGCAGATGGTTCACTTCACCTTTTGTCATTCTCTTCCTTACATCCCCCTTGGCGGCTCCTGCTCTTGATTACATTACGGCTTAGTATTTTTCGCTATGACTATGAACGGCCCTCGTGACGCCTGTCGCTGAACACTCTATACACGAACAAGGTGTCCGGAAAAAAAACGGATAAGTGCAGGGTTAACTCTAACCAATTTCAACCTACTGCTGCGGGACTGACTATTCTGTATATCGTATCTATTACCAGAGCGCTCGCTCTTCGTGCTGGATCAATCAGGAGTGCGATTACCATTCAGGAATTGTGCAAAAAATCTACTTTTTTTTTCCATTGTCAAAGCATGTTTAATTTGTACAGTAATGTTCCTTTCTGTCCATGTACCACTGGCAGAGCACTGCGCACTGTAGCATAGAACAAATGACACTCATTTACTCTTGAAAAGCTTTGGAAGGGGCCCGTAATTTAAGTGAACCGGCTACCTAGATATAGCAGAGGCAGCCATATTGCTTGCATAAAACCTCTTGAGCTTAAAGGGGTTATCCAGGATGAAAATAATGAGAGTTGATCTCTTACAAAAATAGCGCCACCCCTGTCCTCATGTTATGTAGGGCATTACAACTTGGCTGCATTTCTTTCAATGAAACAGCTGCAATACCACAAACAACCTGAGGACAAGTGTGGTGCTGTGTTTTTCTGTTCCTGGATAACCCCTTTAAGGGTCTATTCACTTGTACAGTATTCTGCGCAGATTTGATGCAAATCCTGCGCATAAAATCTGCGCATAAAATCTGCACAGAATACTGTACGTGTGAATAGACCATCAGGCAGTGTTTCCCAACCAGGGTGTCTCTAGCCATTGCAAAACTACAACTCCCACCATGCCCGGACAGCCTTCGGCTGTCCAGGCATGCTGGGAGTTGTAGTTTTGCAACAGCTGGAGGCACCCTAGTTGAGAAACGCTAGCTTAAAGGGGTACTCCGGTGGAAAACTTTTTTTTTTTTTTTTTTATCAACTGGTGGCAGAAAGTTAAACAGATTTGTAAATGACTTCTATTAAAAAAAATCTTAATCCTTCCATTACTTATTAGCTGCTGCCTACTACAGAGGAAATGACATCATGACCACAGTGCTCTCTGCTGACATCTCTGTCCATTTTAGGAACTGTCCAGATCAGCATATGTTTGCTATGGGGATTTTCTCCTACTCTGGACAGTTCTTAAAATGGACAGAGATGTCAGCAGAGAGCTCTGTGTTCCAAAAAGAAAATAATTTCTTCTGTAGTATCCAGCAGCTAATAAGTACTGGAAGGATTAAGATTTTTTTTCAATAGAAGTAATTTACAAATCTGTATAGAAAAATATTGCCCAGACCTTCCAAGGTAGTGTGATTGATTAAATAGACAAAAGGGCCCTTGTGAGGAGTAATGCACTATACATTTTAAATAAATAACCATTGAATTATTATTGGAGTACGACCCAGTTATCTATTGTCTATTTAATCAATCACACTACCTTGGAAGGTCCGGGCAATATTTTTCTATACATATTTCGTTATTTTTTGCAGCTGTGGTATAGTTGCATGCCCTGTTGACCTCAGGTAGGGTTTACGCATTAATTGTGAGCTGCATTTGCACCTTTTTTCCTTTTCTTCTAATTTACAAATCTGTTTAACTTTCTGGCACCATTTGATAAAAAAAAAAAAAAGTTTTCCATTGGAGTACCCCTTTTAAGGTCTTGTATCTCAGCTTTGTATTCCCTTCTTCCTTAAATCCAGTACGGTTTGCTAAATGGCATGGCATGGCTGTTGGCATGTGTCTCTGCCAAGCTGCTCCGTGCTGAACTGCAAAGTCATAGGAGTCAGGATGGTTGCTAAGGAAACACTGCCTAGCAACAGCTATTTTATATGGAGTTGTCACACACTCTTCATAGCGACCAGTATGGCCTGGTTATTAGGCCTTCAGTTAAAGGAGTTGTCTTGTTTGGAAATGCCATTTATATAGACCCTTTCAGGGAATTCTGAGTTTAGAGGGGGGTCCTTCGTCAAAGGTTTGGGGGGGGGGGAGATTCATCAAGACCTGTGCTGAGGAAAAGTTTAATAGTTGCCCGTAGCAACGAATCGGCTCACTTTTACATTTTTCAGAGGCCCTTTCAAAAATTAAAGAAGCGATCTGATGTGTTGCTATGGGCAACTTGTAGACTTGAGCTTTGATGAATCTCCCCCTTTGTGCCAGGAAGCAAATTGACTAAATGCATTACATGGACCGCCAATAGATTTCAATAGGAACTGTGTCATTTTTATATATATATTTCTTTTTACTTCTCCTGTGGTGGCACTCTAGAAAAATGTAATGCTCTCCGATTTCCCAGTACATTACAGATGATTACCAGGGGCCGCTGCAGCAGGACACCAAGCTAAATGACGTCAATGAGAACTGTAATGCTTCATTTCTCCTGCGGAGGCGCTGCAGGGAAATTCAATATTTCCTTTCAGATTGCCCAGAAGATTACACAAAACCTGTTCAGAGAAAACTTTAACCAGTTGCCCATATCTACCAATCAGATTTCTACTTTAATTTCTGAAAGGGTCTCCCAACAACAAAAGAAGCGATCTGATTGGTTGCTTTGGGCAACTGGTCAACTTTTCCTCTACACTGGTTGTGATAAGGCTAGGTTCACACGGCCGTTTGGCTCTGACCCGTTAAAGGGGTACTCTGCCCCTAGACATCTTATCCCCTATCCAAAGGATAGGGGATAAGATGTCATATCGCCGGGAACCCGCTGCTGGGGACCCCGGGGATTGCTGCTGCAGCACCCAGCTATCATTACTGCGCAGAGCGAGATCGCTCTGCACGTAATGACGGGCAATACAGGGGCCGGAGCATTGTTACGTCACGGCCCGCCCCCGTCAATACAAGTCTATGGGAGGGGGCGTGGCGGTCATCACGCCCCCCTGCCATAGACTTGCATTAAGGGGACGGGCCGTGACGTCACGCTGCTCCGGCCCCTACATCGCCCGTCATTACGCACAGAGCGAACTCGCTCTGTGCAGTAATAATAGCGGGGTGCCGCAGCGGTGATCCCGGGGGTCCCCAGCAGCGGGACCGCGGCGATCTAACATCTTATCCCCTATCCTTTGGATAGGGGATAAGATGCCAAGGGCGGAGTACCCCTTTAAGGGTCCGACTGCCCCTTTTTTAGCCAATCAGACCCTAAAACGGGTCGGATGCAAATGGCTACTACTGGGTCACGACGGACCCCATTCACTTACATGGGTCCATAGGTGACCCAGTCATTTTACAGGATTTCAGCGGAGGAAAAATAGAGCTTGCACTATTTTCTTTCCCACTAAACTCCCGTACCTCTGGCCGGATTGCTGACGGAACTCTGAATAGCGGAGTCCGACGGCAATGTGAACAAGGCCTAAATCTTCCCATTTTTTATTTATTTTATTTATTTTTTCTCATTTTAATAAATTCATTTTGATTGAAAAAAAAAATCTTAAGAATAATAGATTGAATACAGAGCTGAGAAACGAATAAAATGGCTGAATGTGCAGGCGGCTGGGCTGGTTCACTTTAAATCTATCTCCTACCCCCTCTGCCATTGTCTTTTCAGTCATTCCTTCTACCATTGTAGAACGCTATTCTTTGTATGGCATGTTTGAATGTTTTGATAAGTTTGCACATTACAAGATGGAAATAAATGTTGCACTTATATACCAGAGCTTGCATGTCAGATATGTGAACATTTGCTGTATTGAACATTCCTCAGTCTCTTATTTTTGATGTTCTACCTGTATATAATGCATCTCTTTTGTGCCGACACTCTCTTATTATTAATAATATTATTAAATTGTTTTAGTATAATTGCCTCCAGATGTTGTAAAACTTCAACTCCCAGCATGCCCGGACAGCCAACGGCTGTCCGGGCATGCTGGGAACTGAAGTTTTGCAACATCTGGAGGGCCACAGTTTAGAGACCACTGGTTTAGAGGTTAAAGGGGTACTCTGGTGAAAAACAATTATTATTTTTTTTTTTAATCAACTGCTAACAGAAAGTTAAACAGATTTGTAAATTCTATTTTAAAAATCTTAATCCTTCCAGTACTTATCAGCTGCTGTATACTCCACAGAAAGTTATTTTCTTTTTACATTTCTTTTCTGTCTGACCACAGTGCTCTCTGCTGAAACCTCTGTCCATGTCAGGAACTGTCCAGAGCAGGGTAGGTTTGCTCCTGCTCTTGACAGTTCCTGACATGGACAGAGGTGTCAGCAGAGAGCACTGTGGTCAGACAGAAAATAATTTTTTTTAAAGGAAAAGAACTTCCTCTGGAGCATACAGCAGCTGATGAGTACTGGAAGGATTAGGATTTTTAAATTGAAGTAATTTACTACTCTGTTTAATTTTATGGCACCAAAAATAGTTTTTCAAAGGAGTACCCCTTTAAATATGACATGGATTCCAGGTAAGAGTTTATGTCCTTCTGCACCTGATGTCACCTCTGAATTTAAAGAATGACTACTCCGGCCAAGCCTATAAAATTCAGATTCACTTTGATCTCCTACAACCACCTCCTCTGCCATCTGTCATATAGGGGGTCTGATCTGGGATGCTCATGGATGGAGTATAGTGGTCACTGTTAGGCAGGTTTCATTTGTGTATATACAGTAACCGCTTTCATCCCCAAATTATGATTTACTTACCCGGATTCCTCACAGTTGTACTGAAGTGAATCTAGATTACAACAGGAAGGCATTGCGTGTGAACTAGAGATGAGCGAACTTACAGTTAATTCGATTCGTCACGAACTTCTCAGCTCAGCAGTTCATGACTTATCCTGCGTAAATTAGTTCAGCCTTCAGGTGCTCCGGTGGTCTGGAAAAGGTGGATACATTCCTAGGAAAGAGTCTCCTAGGACTATATCCCCCTTTTCCAGCCCATCAGAGCACCTGAAAGCTGAACTAATTTATGCAGGAAAAGTCATCAACTGCCGAGCCGAGAAGTTCGTGAGGAATCAAATTTACTGTAAGTTCGCCCATCTCTAGTGTGAACTAAACCGTAAAGCAGTGGTCTCAAACTGTGGCCCCTCCAGTTGTTGCAAAACTTCAACTCCCAGCATGCCAACATGGAAGTTAAAGTTTTGCAACATCTGGAGGGGCCACAGTTTGAGACCACTACTGTAAAGGGATTGCAAAAATGTGTCTGCTTATCTTCCCCAAAAACCGCACCTTACCTGTTCACAAGCTGTGTGTTATTTCATGCAGCCCTATTGATCAGAGCTGAGCTGCAATACCAGACATGACCCATGGACAGGTAATGCTCTTTGAGGAAGAAACACTTTTTTCAGCTTTTTATATTATTTTTAAAATAAAAGAAATATATGAGTTGTCTTCTTCCACAAACAGCACCACTCCTGTCCACAGGCAATGTGTGGTGTTGCAGCCCAGCTGAAAATAATGTAGGTAGATCCAGCACTTGTCTCCAGTATAAATCATGTTCTTTATTTTAATCCATTACAAACTAAATCAGGTTTAATATAGTAAAGTCCCAGGAACAACTCACTTGGCAGACGTGTTTTGAACCCATTCTTAATCATTGCTTGGGCCAAATTGTTATAGGTGTACATATAATGGAGAATTGGTGCAGGGGGTCTTCCCATCTACTTTCTGTTGGTCACAGCTCCGCCCCATTAACTTCAATACATTTCATTGATAGATGTGACACTGTTTTTGGAAGCAGCTGTTTTTTACTCCATTCTAGTACAGTGATAGGGGGAGAAAAAGTGCCTTTTTATTCAGTATGTAGCCAGTCACCAAATATATGGCTATATTTGTAATACAGTTAGTATTTACCTTGACCACGAGGCACCGATTCTGCCACTAGAACCTCCTGTATGATGAAACTGCATGGACTGTTCCACGTGGGGGAAACAGAAGGAGACAGGAAGAAGTCTGAAAGTCAAGATGATGTCTGGGCAGAAGCATAGAGGAGGCTTAACTACAGGAAAGTGAGTACATGTGATCTATATAGTGAGTGATCTACATTAAAAAAAGTCCAGAATATGAATCTAGACAGTCAGGTGGGATTGTAATTAAGGGAAAAAAATGCTTTTCGCTTGGTTGTTTCATCTGCTTTTCGCTTGGTTGTTTCATCTTCTATCATCATTGATCTAATAGTCAACAGAAAAATGAAAGTTCAAGTACAACCGGCACTATTGTACCCAATATAGTGATTGTGCTGGGCTAGGAGGTCATGCAATCTGGAGCTCTGGAATGCAGCCGGGCAGTGCCCAGAGTGAAAGCAGTCCATACAGGGTATGAATGAGAAAGAAAAGACTCGGCAACTCACCGGCGCTGCAAAACGACTTCTCTTTATTCCAAGAGACAGGTGATGGCACACATTGTGGCGAGGGAGGGTAGGAATGGAGAGAGGAGGTGCTTGGGGAATTGCACGGTTTCGTGCTTTGCTGGCACTTCTCCAAGCCACACACACTGAATCCACCGGAACTACCTGCTGGATTAAGATTTTTAAATGGAAGTAATTCCCAAATCGGTTTAACTTTCTGGCACCAATTGATTTAAAAAAAAAAATGCTTTCCACCGGAGTACCCCTTTAAGTATCAGGAGCAAAGTATATTCATGTGTTACTGAGTTGCAATTCATATGGGCTTTGTATGCCAAAACTCAATATAAAGATAAAACTACAATATGATCCACTGGCACCACTAGCATCACCTTACAGAGGGTTTACATGCATTTGGTTAATAAAAAAAAAAAACTTTAATGGTTTGTTTGTGTTTTACAAAAAAATTTACTGTATAGAACTCCCCTACTGATGGTTTCCAGGGAAATAACAGTCACGCACATGATATTCAACTCCAGTCAAACTTCACCTCCTCGTCGTACTTTTAATTCAGTTTTATTTCTTAGCCATATCACAGAATCAAAGGGTTAATATTTTTAAAATTTACTAGGAGAAATCAGAATAAAATACATGCACCTTATCCCCTATCCACACTTATGTCCCCTCCTTGCATTCTCTATGGGAGCAGCTGAGACAGCTGGGTGCTGTACTTTGCTGTCTCCATTGCTTCAAGAGAGAATGCATGCATAATGGTGGCGTGTCGACCCTGCTCTGTGCAGAAGGAGAGTCGGGGCACCATTCTGGATATTGCAAGGGTTCTCGGTAGTCAGACCCCCCAAGATCAGACACAAACCCTATACTGTGGATAGGGTATATGTAAGGGTCAGAGCAGGTGGTGGATCCCCTGGGCCTGTGTGGATGATGACATGAGCCGTGCCAGGGAGCAAAGTGGGATGGACTTGCTGCGACAGGCAGCACCCAGGTCGCTACCCCTGGCACAATCCGACCACACAGGTTGCTGGGATGATGTGTGGCACAGAAGGATACAAACAAGATGTGGTCAGGGTAACAGATGGACAGGTCAGGTGGCACAGTAGCAGGGTAAGGACACGGAACAAGGGTAAGGTACACAGATAACAGGAACAATGGAACACGGAAGCTTTCTCTCAGGCACTAGGGCAACAAAGATCACGCAGGGAGTGATGGGAGGTGCAGATATTTATAAGAGAAGGTACAGGTGAATTCACTAAGGGTGTACTGGCCCTTTAAATGTAAGAGCTCCAGCGCGCACGTGCCCTATGAGGCGGGAGCATGCGCGTCGGGACTGAGAACACGGAAGACCAGGGAGGTGAGTGACGGGCTGGAATTTGCATGCGGGCGTGTCCCACGATGTGAACCCCGCCCCGCCGGCAGCGGGGACATGACAGGAGAGCGCTCACGACCAGTGTGTGTGGCCGGAGCGCTGACATTACAGTATATACGTGTTAAAATGCTGAAGTATCATACTTTCTAAAATGTAAGTGACGTGATCTGGATTTGGGGTGCTGTTATGTGAACACTTAATGGTGAAAAGAACTTGATTTAGGCTAGATTTCCACACAGGTTTTTTTCTGGCTTTTATTTTTTATGTTTAAAAAGGATTCAAAAGGGATTTGGAAATATAAAGGAAGGACTTCTACTTCTCGGGGGGAGATTTATCAAAATCTGTCCAGAGGAGAAGTTGCCCATAGCAACCAATCAGCTCGCTGCTTTAATTTCTAACAAGGCCTCTGCAAAATGAAATAAGCAATCTGATTGGTTGTTATGGGCAACTTTTCCTTTGCACCGGTTTTGATCAATTTCTCCCTTGTATTTCGGGCTGGGGTCAGATTTGCGACAGTTTACGACCAGAAAAACGGTAAAAGCAATGATAAATGTCCCCCATGATATGCAGTCTTTCTTCAGCCTCGTGGGTGACAATGATTACAGTTGCTGCTGTGAGCGCCATCTAGTGTCTGCTGTCAAGATTACAAAGGAAACATCCCCAAATAAATACAACCCATACATTTCATGGCTTATTATACATTATAACCACGACTTCTCATTTATCTTTAGCACATGAAGGTCTTTGGTGCAATGATTAGAATGCGGCAGTATGGAGAATTATATATTAAACATTATACATTGTTCTCTTTGACCTAATGTCCACAATAACTTCTTTCTTATTCCATAAACATAAAACTTAGTTTCTGGCAATTGGGCAAAATATGATCAACTACTTGGCACATGTTGATGGAACAAAGTGGTCAGATTGGAGCAGAAGACATTTGGTCACTTTCCAGACTGAAAATGAGCTTCATTAGTTTCCCAGCGAAATGTGCAGGAAGTCTCCGAGAACTGGCACGGTCTACAGCAACGTGAACAGCGGTCACCCATATACTAGATTGCCTTATCAACATTATATTCAGCATTGTGGGGGGAGATTTATCAAAACCTGTGCAGAGGAAGAGTGGTGCAGTTGCCCATAGCAACCAATCAGATTGCTTCTTTCATTTTCCACAGGCCTCTAAAGAGGCCTGTGGAAAATGAAAGAAGCAATCTGATTGGTTGCTATGGGCAACTGCACCACTCTTCCTCTGCACAGGTTTTGATAAATCTCCCCCTGTGTCTCTATAAATCAGCCTCACAATAGAGACATTCTTTATTAGTACTTTCTCCTACTTAGGAAAGATTTACACAAAACAGATTTTTTTGCACCATTTTTAATGATAGAGGAAAGGATCAATTTAGGCAAAAACAAAAATGTACTCTGGGGCAGATTTACTAAACTTTGTCATAAAATGCGCCAACATTTCTTACATTTTTCTTGTAAAATGTTGCATTGCACCACAGCGTTTAGCTCATCTGTTTCTGTTTCTCACCTCAATAGTGGATACGGCTTAAAATGCAACAACATGCACCAAAATCGTGCCAAACATTTGGTATACATTTTTTGTGCAAAGTAAACCAACCAATAGTTGGTATTAAAAGTTAGTTAAAGGGGTACTCTGCCCCCAAGGCATCTTATCTCCTATCCAAAGGAAAGGGATCCCTTGCGATCTCTGTGTAGCACCCGGCATTCTTAACAGTATGTTTAGACTGCTGGGCTCTCGTGATGGAACACATGGCGTGACGTGACTAGTGCTGCTCGCGAATATTCGCAATGTGAATTTTATTTGCGAATTTACAAAAATAGCACTATATATTTGCAATTACGAATATTCGTTTATTTTTATTTTTTTTTCACAGTACACATCACAGTGATCATCCCTCTCTGTTTCCAGCTTGTGTGGTCTAAAGAAGGCTCTAATACTACTGTGTGAGACCGGCGTGTGAATTTCCGCATATGCAAATTTTTCCATATGCTAATTTTCGCATTTACAAATTTTCGCATAAACCGCGAATATTACGAATATGCAAATTTTGCGAATATATGAAGAATATTCGTCCATATATTCGCGAAATATCGCGAATTCGAATATGGCCTATGCCGCTCAACACTAGACGTGACGCCACGCCCTCTCCATTCATATCTATGGGTGGGGGCATAACTGTTGGGATCTTCGCGATCAGACATCTTATCCCCTATTCATTGGACAGGGGATAAGATGTCTAATGGGCAGAGTACCCCTTTAAGACTAAAGATGTGTCAAATTTATCATCCATCATGAGCTTTCAAGAAATATTTTAAGTCTTCTAAGGCTAGGTTCACATGTAGTATTTTGGTCCGCATGTGGTGCTTATTTTGGAAGTAATTTTGGTCAGTAATTTTATTTATTTTTTAAACCCAGGATAAAACAGATTTGCACCTTTTTCTGTTTTGGACACACTCATGACTTTGGCCAAAAATGCTGACCAAAATGCAGTGTGTGAACCCAACCTTAGACTGCCTAAGTGTTCATTTCTAACGATAATTTTGTGGTGGATGGATTGGGAACAAGCCTTGTGGGGGTGTAGGGTAGTTAGGGTGTTGCTGTTCAGGATATTTAAGGGCGCTGTTAACCCTTGTCACTCGTGACGCCAGGGTGAGGGTTAAATGCTGTGTTTCTTGATAGGCCTATTGTCACCCTTCCCAAGAGCAATAGGTGATGCAGAAATAAAGGATTGTCCACAACCGCTGTTAACTGAAAACTTGCAGGAACTTTTACTGAAGAATTTCTGTACATGCAGCAATAGTAACAGTCCAGATAACAGAGTCTCTATGCATATCGCTGAGCAGCGATTGACAGTCGGTTGGGATCAGATAAGCCCAATTTAGCTTCTGAAGGATTATATAGCAGAGATCCGCTGGATTTAGGGGAGTATTTAGGTCCAGTGGTCTTGCGATGAGTAGCGGGGAATTGCTTAGTCTATCCACTATGTTAGAGGCCTAGGCCGCAAGGCTTTGGCCTAGTAAATCGTCTTGTAAGCTGCGGAGGTCCTACCTCTTCCAGAGTCAGCAACCCAAGAGAGGGATCAAGATGGCGCAGGTCCCTTATATGGGCAGGGGCTGGCCATTTTGGATTGATCCGTAACGACTGTCACTCACCGTTACAGTGCATTGTGGGTGAACACGTCACAGGAACCTCCAAAGGTCCTGTAGCAAAACCATAGAGTTCTAACCTAATCACGTGACCCGCAGGTCCTGCTACACTTGAACAGGTAGGCATTTAAATATATACATATTTCTATACTTATATTTATATTGATAAGAACTTCCATATAGTCATTGACTAACTGAGGGGTGACAAGGGGAAAACTACAAAAGACGGAACCCGACGTCCTAGGGACTCTGACTATGGGGACCTCCATAAAGGTAACTTATACAATACGGTACCGGGACACCACAATTTGTTTTCCCTTAGTTCTAACAGCAGCACAAGAATAGTATTTCAACAATACTAATTTCCTAAACCAGCCTTCCTATGCAAGGAGACCACCCTGTAAGGTCAGATTAGGGGATAAGTATCTGACCACTGGGACCCTTCGCAATCTCAAAAACTGCCTGGCTGTTGTCCCTCACCTTTCCAGACATATTAGTCAAGGCAGTGATGGGCCACTCGGTGAATCACCTGCTGTAGCAGTGTCCCGCCATAGTCAGTCATGGACCAGTTTGTCTTGGAAGGTGGGGGGTTGGAGCACTCAGCAAGAAGAGTTGGCCTCACTATGAAGATTGTTAGGGTCTCAGCAGTTGGTTGACCCTCCTTGCCCTCCTGTTGATAGGGGATACGTTTTTAATAACTGTACAACCACTTTAATCCCAAATGGGAGGGACCTTCACTGCAGGACAGAATTTAGTATAGACTGCCTCAATGCCATAGTGACTGATGATGAACATGGAGGGAGAGCTCAATGAAGCAGAACTGTAGATCTGCTGTAAAGGGATTAGAGTCCTTTCAGACCATGGTGTGGAAACCGCTGGTGGATTGAGCTTTTACAAAGGCAGTGGACCCAGATCTTGCAAAGAGAAAGATTCCCTAATGGTTTCCTTTATCAACCTACTCAAGAATGAGCAAACAGAATGGCCCTCATTTACTATTCTAAACCCGACCTCTTTTGTCGGGTTTTTTTGTCGCATCTTTGTCTGCGCCATGTCGTAGACATCATGCGCCAGTCTGCGACAGGATGCGACATTTTTTCCCGACGGACCCGATGTGGATTCTCCCAAACCCGAAAAAGGGGCGTAACCCGATATTTCTTAGCTTTCCCACGTATTTATAAAGGCTTCCAACCCGAATTTGTTGAATTGTTGTGGATTTTTTCCCGACAGCTCAGAGGAGTTGGAAACCAAAACCAACAAAACGCACGTGCGACAAACAGGATGCGACATAATAATAAATACCAGGGGAAAAAAGCAATCGGGTAAGAAAGCAACATAGACTTACAACCCGATTTTCTTAGTAAATGAGGGCCAATATGTAAGTTCTCTTCTCTTCTGATCTCCTCAGTCCAACTCAGATAAATTCTCAGACTCCTAGCATTGTCCGGGGTTTGGACAGTTCTTTGGGAAAATGAGTCAATACCAGAAGGGGAACCACTTGATTTATGTTCTGGAAAGGTGGCACTTTGGGAATAAAGGTAGCAAGGAACCTGAATAGAACTATGTCTGACAGGAACAAAAGCTGAGAAGGCCTGGAGCTCTCCAATTCTCTTGGCAGATGTTATTGCCGGAAAGAAGGTTATCTTCAAGGACAAGTGTTTGAAGTCCACTTCATTCAAAAGCCCAAAAGAGGGAGCAAACAAACCCCCGAGCACCTTGGACAAATATCACTGGGACATACTTCCCAACTTTTGCTGAGAGCAAAGAGGGACAAGCCATGCCCCCCTAACCATGCCAGTCAAGCCCTAACCACGCCTGCACCTGCACAATGGGAATACCTCTTTAGCAGCAATAATGTCAGTTTGTCACCTAAGTTTAGGAGGACCTCCAATACTGAGACTGACAACAGCCCCCATCATTACCAGTACAGACCATATAAGTGATTAAATACAGTTACATCAGATGACGTCTTCTCTGATTGAGTCGTTCACTTTCCATTTTCTTCTCCAGCTCAGACGGCTACAACTCCTCTTCCGACTACGACTCCTCTCTGGAGAACATGGTTATAGTTATTTTTCCAATAACTATAATGCCCCCCTTTGTAGAATGGGTAGCAGCAGAAGTTCCCCACATAAGGTAGGCAGATGTCCCCAACATTAGGTTGGCTGCAGATTCCCCCCATAATAGGCGGCAGATTTCCCCCATAGTAGGGGGCAGAGTCCCCCCATAGTAGTCGGCAGAGTCCCCCCATAGTAGGCGGCAGTTTCCCCCTCACAGTAGGTAGCAATACCCCAATAGTAGACTGCAGCCCCCCCCCCCCCCCAACCTTAGTAGGCAGAAGCTCCCCCATAGTAGGCAGCAGTTTCCCCTATAGTAGGCAGCACTACCCCCATATTAGGCAGCAGTTCACCCTCCCCTCCCTCACATCTAGAAAGAACCGCAGACAGCCCCCTACCAGGATGTCTGAAGACCCTATGCTCTGGAGACCTATTTTGAAGGAGACATGAACCAGGGACTCTATTCTGGGCACCAGAACCTTGCTAAGGTCTAGACTGGAGATGAGGATCTTCCTCCTCTAGCGTCTACCCATGTCCCATAACTTCAGTGGGAGGAATTTGCCTTTCTTGTCACCCAAACCCTCCATAAGCCTAAGCTCTTCCCAGAAAAGTCTACCTGGCTCAAATGGAAGCCCACAAAGGTAATATTTTGAGGCATTGTCTGACACCCATGACTTGAGCCAGAGGGGCTGGCGTGTGAGTGGTTGCTCATCAGTATTTTGCACCTGTGCGACCTCCCCTTATATAGCATTGTGGCTGATCTGCATTTAAATGGGAATAGGTGCAAAGCCTGCCCTTGTATCAGAAACCAGTAAGTGTGGTCTTTCTTCTGTGATCTTTTAAGTGATTTATGTCCCTTTTTTTAGTTTTTCTTTTTTTTATAATGTTAGTGTAGTGACCCTTGACGTGGGGTGTGAGTTTGCGTATTTTGGCCAAAATATCAACTAATACCTCATGTTTATCATATTAGTGTGTATATATATGTATATATATATATATATATACCGTATATATATATATTGTGATGTGGTTTGCCTTTATAATGCTGTGGGAGCCCAGGGTGTCAGTGCGTTGTGGGGTGCAAATAGAAGATGCTGGGCCACCTGCCTGATCAAATAGTATGGGCGTCACTAATATGTTGTAAGCCAGCATGGTGCACTACACATTATCATGTTACTGGCACCCTGTATATTACCTTATCTGTGTGCAACTACACTGCTCAAAAAAAATAAAGGGAACACCACAATGTAACTCCAAGTCAATGACACTTCTGTGAAATCACACTGTCCACTCAGGAAGCAACACTGATTGACAATCAATTTAACATGCTGTTGTGCAAATGGAACAGACAACAGGTAGAAATTATAGGCAATTAGCAAGACACCCCCAATAAAGGAGTGGTTCGGCAGGTGGTGACCACAGACCACTTCTCAGTTCCTATGCTTCCTGGCTGATGTTTTGGTCACTTTTGAATGCTGGCGGTGCTTTCACTCTAGTGATAGCATGAGACGGAGTCTACAATCCACACAAGTGGCTCAGGTAGTGCAGCTCATCGAGGATGGCATATCAATGCGAGGTGTGGCAAGAAGGTTTGCTGTGTCTGTCGGCGGAGTGTCCAGAGCTTGGAGGCCCTACCAGGAGACGTGTGTGTGTGGGGGGGGGCAACAACCCAGCAGCAGGACCGCTACCTCCACCTTTGTGCAAGGAGGAGCACTGCCAGAGCCCTGCAAAATGACCTCCAGCAAGCCCCAAATATGCAGGTGTCCATTAAATCGGTCAGAAACAGACTCCATTAGGGGGTGGTATGAGGGCCCCACGTCCACAGGTGGGGGATTGTGCTTACAGCCCAACACCTTGCAGGATGTTTGGCTTTTGCCAGAGAACACAAAGATTAGCAAATTCGCCACTGGCGCCCGGTGCTCTTCACAGATTAAAGCAGGTTCACACTGAGCACGTGACAGACATGACAGAGTCTGGAGACGCCATGGAGAATGTTCTGCTGCCTGCAACATCCTCCAGAATGACCGGTTTGGCGGTGGGTCAGTAATGGTGTGGGGTGGCATTTCTTTGGCCTCCAGGTGCTTGCCAAAGGTAGCCTGACTGCCATTATGTAGAGAGATGAGATCCTCAGACCCCTTGTGAGACCATATGCTGGTGCGGTTGGCCCTGGGTTCCTCCTAATGCAAAACAATGCTAGACCTCATGTGGCTGGAGTGTGTCAGCAGTTCCTGCAAGAGGAAGGCATAGATTCTATGGACTGGCCCGCCCGTTCCCCAGACCTGAATCCGATTGAACACATCTGGTACAACATGTCTCGCTCTATCCACCAACGCCACATTGCACCACAGACTGTCCAGGAGTTGGCAGATGCTTTAGTCCAGGTCTGGGAGGACATCCCTCAGGAAACCATCTGCCACCTCATCAGGAGCATTCCCAGGCATTGTAGGGAGGTCATACGGGCATGTGGAGGCCACACACACTACTGAGCCTCATTTTGACTTGTTTTAAAGACATTACATCAAAGTTGGATCAGCCTGTAGTGTGGTTTTCCACTTTGATTTTGAGTATGACTCCATATCCAGACCTCCATGGGTTGATAAATTTGATTTCCATTGATAATTTTTGTGTGATTTTGTTAGCACATTTATGTAAAGACGAAAGTATTTCGGGTGCTTCACTCACTCGTATGTCAAACGGTGGACCTCGGCATGATTCTGTGGAGGATCAATCAGAAGCGATCAATGGAGTGGGGAGTGGAGAGAAGCCGCTCTCCTCAGCTGGAGGCGTACCACTGAGACTAGTTTCGCGTCAAATGACGCTTCTTCCTGTCAGGTGTACACTTCCATCTCCGTTGATTGATCCTCCACGGAATCACGCTGATGTCCACCGTTTGACATACGAGTGAGTGCAGGACACACTTTTCTCTTCTTCTATTGCTTATTTCAGTAACCAGTAAGTTGGCCTTTTTTCAGTGATTTTTTATTTATTTTTTAGTGTTTTTTTTTTTTTTTTTTTAGAGGGTCCAACAACCAGCAAAAGACAGGGTCATATAATTTGCTGGCAACTTTGTGTTGTGGGGCAGCAGATTACTTCCCCCTGTCTCCATTTTGAAAACATAAATACTCAAAGTTAAGTGTAGAGACAGCTATGTATGGCCAGCATTAGTATTACACAGGACTAGAAAATCTGCCCAACTGTGTTAAGCTTAGTGCACAAGAGATGCTATTTTAGGGAAACTGCAATTGCAGTTTAACGTTTTACCACTGAGGTTAAAGGTCTCATTCCCATACATAGTGTTGTAATCAGGGGCGTAACTAGCGTTCCATTGGCCCCAGAGAAGATTTAGGATTTTTGACCCCATATAGCATTAGACCTCCATTCTGCCCCCACATAATAGTCGGCCCAACATACTGCCCCATGAAAAAAAATAACCGACTCACCTCATTTGTTCCCCTGTAGTTCTCGGCTCTCAGCAGCTCCTCTCATCTCCAGGTTCAGACTGCGTTATACAGAGACACTGCCTCAAGGCCCCCCATCCTACTCTACTCCTCATTCACCCCCTCCATCAAGTTGAGGAAGTTCCTGAACAACGCCAGAAAGGATTTTGGAGCCTGCCAACAACTCAAGAGAAGCATACCTTATATGGTATGCTAGGGCTAAGAACACCTCCCTAGTTAGGGTGGGAACTTATGTTAATTGCAATGGTGATATCCGCTTGGACGTTTTGCTATAAAGCGTAGAAGCAGAGTTTTGAAGTACTTGAAACTGACATGGCTCCATTTGATTTACTTTGGTGTACACATTCTGGTGATTTGTTCGGGAGTAAGATAGTTACATGGTAACTGATAAAATCCATATATCAGTTTGCAGTGCTACAACTAGTCAGTTAATGAATCTTAGGTAAGATGAATGCAGTATGTTATCAGAATATACTGGCAGACAATTTGCATTATTCTACATGAACGCTGCCCATGGGACGCTCTTGGATGACAATTACCCTAAGCACTGGTGAAGGTTCTGGAATGGCCATCACAGGCTACTGACCCTAAAATTAAACCACTCTGGGGAGATCTCAAATGTGCACTGCATGCAGGATGACCCAAGAATTTGCATGACCTGGAAGCATTATGCAAGAACAACTATTACAAAAGACCGTACACTGTCATTTGTAACAATTGTATTAAGAACGACACACCCTCAGATTAAACTGAACACAAAAATTCTATATGCTATCAAAAACAGCAATAAAAACAGAAAGGCAATTGGTAGACAAATAAGATCCATATGAGGGCTTGGTTTTTGCGCCACCAATTGTTCTTTGTAATGACCAATAATTTTATCATAAAATCTACAGCCAAACCAAAAATTCTGGTATTAAAATGAGTATGCCTAGAACTGTCCTCTTCTAACCCTTATACCACTTATTTTTCCATATACAGAGATGTATGAGGGATCATTTACTGCATTGTGATCTGTAGCTTTTTTCAGTACCATTTTTGTTTGGAAAGGGACTTTTTGATTGCTTACATTTTTTTCAGGTACATGAAGTGACCAAAAATCAGCAATTCTGGATTTTAAATTTTTTTCTAGGTTTACGCCATTGACAGTGCTATTTCAATAATCATTTGAATAGATCAGACATTTCAGCACATGGCGATACCTACATGTTTATTTTTGTTTACATTATTTCATTTTACAAAATGGGAGAAGGGGCTGATTTAAATTTTGTTAGGGAAGGAGCTTATTAACATTATTATATATATATATATATATATATATTTTTTTTTTTTTTACATTTTACTCACTATTTTTCAGTTCGCATAGGAGACTATTAGATATTTCACTTACAAACACTAAAAAATGCTGTGCCATACTACAGCATTGAACAGTGCTATCAGCGCTCCATTAGTACAGGCTGCCTGCACAGACGGAAGCCAGACTAGATCTCTCAGCTGATCCGGACTCCGTAATTTCGTCGCTGTGGTCCCAATCACCTCTCGGAGCTAATCGGCAAGCATTTTTTGATGTGGCAGTCATCTTTGATAGCAGCTGGGACACACTGGGTGATGCTACTTAGCACACTTCATAGACCAGCTGTAGGGTTTACATGTACGCCCTGCGTCCTCTAGGGCTAACGTTATGACCCCATTAAAACTTTGAAAACGTGAATATAAGCATTCTGAATCATTCTCGTTCTGCAAGTCTTTTGTGTATATTGCTTTAAAATAATCATGCAAAACTAGCTAACTGCATTACCTTAACCCCTTAAGGACTCAGCCCATTTGGACCTTAAGGATTAAGAATTTTATTTTTACTTTTTCATTTTTTCCTCCTCCCCTTCAAAAAATCATAACTCTTTTATATTTTCATCCATAGACTAGTATGAGGGCTTTTTTTTGCGCGACCAGTTATCCGTTGCAACGCCATCACTCACTTTACCATAAAATGTATGGCGCAACCAAAAAAATACTATTTGTGTGGGGAAATTAAAAAGAAAACCGCAATTTTGCAAATTTTGGAAGGTTTTGTTTTCACGCCGTACAATTTACGGTATAAATGACGTGTTTTTTTATTCTCTGGGTCAATACGATTAAAATGATACCCATGATTATACACTTTTCTATTACTGTTGCGCTTAAAAAAAAAAATCGCAAACTTTTTAACCAAATTAGTACATTTAAAATCCCCCTATTTTGAAGACCTATAACTTTTTCATTTTTCCGTATAAGCAGTGGTATGAGGGCTCATTTTTTGCGCCGTGATCTGTACTTTATTAATACCATATTTGCTTATACAAAACTTATTACATTTTTTATTAATTTTTTTGGGAATAAAATGTTATAAAAAGCAGCTATTTTGGACTTTTTTTTTTTTTTTTTTTTTACGTTCACGCCGTTCACCGTACGGGATCATTTACATTTTATTTTAATAGTACGGATATTTACGCACGCGGCGATACCAAATATGTAAATAAAAAAAAATTATTTTACACTTTTTGGGGGTAAAATAGGGAAAATGGGACAATTTACATTTTTATTGAGGGAGGGGGGTTTTCAATTTTTTTTTTACTTTTATTTTTACACTCTTATAGTCCCCATAGTGGACTATTTATAGCAACCATTCGATTGCTAATACTGTTCAGTGCTATGTATAGGACACAGCACTGATCAGGGTTATCGGTCATCTTCTGCTCTCGTCTGCGGGAAGGCAGATCAGAGCAGAAGACTCTCCTGGAAGGCAGCAGAGCCAGGTGAGGGACCTCCATCTGCCGTGCTGGATGATCGGATCGTCGCGGCATCGCTGCGGGTGATCCAATCATCCTGTTAAGTGACCGCGATGCTGCAGATGCCGTGATCTGTATTGATCAAGGCATCTGAGGGGTTAATGGCGGACATCCGCGGGATCACGGGTGTCCGCCATTACCGGCGGGTCCCTGGCTGCGATCCACAGCCGGGACCTGCCGCGCATGATGCCGGCATCGCTCTGATGCTCGCGGTTATGCTCAGGACGTAAATGTACATCCTGGTGCGTTAAGTACCACATCACCAGGACATACATTTACGTCCTGCGTCGTTAAGGGGTTAAAGAAATCACAAGTACCACAAGGTCAAATAGACGTTTTATTCAAATTCACAGAGCTGCAACCTATGGAAAACATTAAATATACACTTCCATCACATGTATTTACAGGCTCAGAGAAGTCACCGTACAGTTAGTTGATTTAGATTTTTTTTAAAAAAGTAGCACAAACTGAGGAGACAACCTGGATGTAAAATCAGCACTTGCTCCAAAGGTGTACATGGTGGCCCCAATCCTTCATACTGAATGATACAACAGACCTCTGATAATATACAGAAACAAGGAATACTATTACTACTGGTCATCATTTAAATTGCGCATAACTATGTGTGTTTGTGTATATATTTAAAAAATGTGTTTATTTTTGGGGTAAAAAAAAATAAAAAATGCTGTCTTGTCCCTGCAGCTATTGCCTGTGTGTCTCTGTGCAAAGACAAAATAAAGGCATTGTATCCAGAACAATCAGGGCTCTGTGCAGGCTTTTGGCTTATCAGCCTGCTGTGTGAGTCGGGGGCACGTCAGAGCATCAATGCTGTTTGTCCCACCCTCACTTTCTTTATTTTGCCCCAGCTGAGAAATACAGACAATAGCTGTAGGGACAGCATTCGTTCAAAAATATACACATTTTTATCCAATGTATATTACAAATATACATGTACATAAAATGTTATCTACATTAGATAAAATGTTTTTGCAAATGACAGTAACCATTTAAGTGAACCTACATGTGAAATGTAAGTAAAGAAGAATTTTTGGTAAGAACCTATCACCTGTTCTGCACACCCAACTAATATTTAAACTAGGATACAATCAAATTGCATCACAAAATGGGGTAGTGTCACACGTAGCGCATTCACAGCAGACAGCCGATGGCAGTCACAAGAGTGAGGTCCCTGGTATAGGAGAGAAGTTCTGTGTGTCCGCTCCTAGAGGCAGATTTCCCGCTGCGCATCTGCTACGAGCAGGCACTGTGTCCACAGCAGGAAATTCACCGCTACGAGCAGACACACAGAGCTACTCAGCCACAGCAGAGAGCTCGCAATGTCTGACCCTACCCCCTAAACCTCCTCAAAATAACTAATGGGATACAAACCTATATCATAAATAGAGATGAGCGAACTTACAGTAAATTCGATTCGTCACGAACTTCTCGGCTCGGCAGTTGATGACTTTCTTTCCTAGGAATGTATCCACCTTTTCCAGCCCACCGGAGCACCTGAAGGCTGAACTAATTCACGCAGGATAAGTCATCAACTGCCGAGCCGAGAAGTTCGTGACTAGAGATGAGCGAACTTACAGTAACTTAAATTCGTCACGAACTTCTCGGCTCGGCAGTTGATGACTTTTCCTGCATAAATTAGTTCAGCTTTCAGGTGCTCCCGTGGGCTGGAAAAGGTGGATACAGTCCTAGGAGACTCTTTCCTAGGACTGTATCCACCTTTTCCAGCCCACCGGAAAGCTGAACTAACTTATGCAGGAAAAGTCAGCCACCACCGAGCCGAGAAGTTCGCGACTAATCAAATTTACTGTAAGTTCGCTCATCTCTATTCGTGACGAATCGAATTTACTGTAAGTTCGCTCATCTCTAGTCATAACCTTATATCAGTGTTTTGTCAACCAGGGTGCCTCCAGCTGTTGCAAAACTACAACTCCCAGCATGCCTGGACAGCCAACGGCTGTCCGGGCATGCTGGGAATTGTAGTTTTGCAACAGCTGAAGACGCCCTGGTTAAGAAACCCTGCCCTATATTGTCGTCAACACATAAAATGGCACCTGCCTGCATAATGTAATAAACATGCAATTCGGCATTACACTGGAAAGAACAACCTGAAATGGATTTTCGATTTGTTGTGTTGCTATAACAATAATGCCAGTATGGTTGCAGATTATATGCATAAGGCCTCATTCAAATCAGCTCCGTTAGGGAACTCAGTTTGCCGATTCTGTTATGATAATTAGGCTTTTTTTTTCTCCACTAAAATCCTGCAAAATAAAGGACAAAACGGAAAGGACCCCATTCAAAGTCAATTGAACCTGTCTGAATCCATTGAGGTCTGCTGTGACAAGCTCCGTCAAGCCCCATTATTAGAGTCTGTAACGGAGCTCCATAACGCTGATGTGAACATAGCCGGAGATCTTTGCAAGTTACAGGACAAACAAAATGAGAGAAAAATGTTAAATAAAAAAGGAAAATTGAACAATTGCCTAAAAAATAATTAAAATCCCCAATATGCTCCTATTTCGGCACAGAAGATTCTGCAGTGTGCGGATGATATACTTTCAATCTCATTCGCCTTACGGTTACAGTAATGCTCTATGGTTTTTACTTGCACACAGTAGCAGGTAAAACAAATGCCATGTGCTAATTTATCCCAGTGGTCTTCAAATTGTATCCCTTCAGATGCTGGGAGTTGTAGTTGTGCAAGATGTGGAGGGCAACAGTTTGAAGACCACTGATTTAGCCTTACAAAGCCCAAATGTCTGAAAATGCAAGACTAAAAAGATGAAAATATTCTTGTTTAAAAAAAATAAAAATCAAGCAAGAAAATTATATTTTGACTAACAAGACAATCAAAATATCAAAAATATACAATTGGGAGAGCTCAAGTAGATAGTGGCCCAAAAGATTAGTCAGTGCGGTCTAGGCCCATGGTGAGAGTGTTACCGTATTTTTTGCCGTATAAGACGCACTTTTTCTTCCCCCAAACTGGAGTTGGTGCGTCTTATACGGTGAATACACACCTATCGGGTCGGTCCCGGCGGCCATCAACGGCCGGGACCCGTGGCTAATACAGGACATCACCGATCGCGGTGATGCCCTGTATTAACCCTTCAGACGCGGCGATCAAAGCTGACCGCCGCGTCTGACGCAAAAGTGACACTAACCCGGCTGCACCGGGAGGGACAATTACCTGCCTCCTCAGTGTCTGCTCCGTGCCGGGATCCCCTGCATGGCCGGCGCTCTCCTTAGTCGTCATAATGTCGTCACGCACGCCGCCCCATCATCCAATAGGAGCGGCGTGCGTAGCGACGTGATGGCGGCGACGGAGAGTGAGGATACCAGGCAGCAGAGACGTTCTGGAGCGACAGGGACACCCGCGGGACGTGGCCACAGCGATGGAGGGCGACATCCAGGGCAGCGGTGACGAGCAGTGATGGTCCGGAGCGGCGGGGACACGTGAGTATTACCTCTTATACCAGTGGTCTTCAACCTGCGGACCTCCAGATGTTGCAAAACTACAACTCCTGGCATGCCCGGACAGCCAACGGCTGTCCGGGCATGCTGGGAGTAGTAGTTTTGCAACATCTGGAGGTCCGCAGGTAGAAGACCACTGTCCTATACTTTACATTGTATTCTAGATTTTCCTCATTTAAAATTGGGTGCGTCTTATATGCCGGAGCGTCCTATAGGGCGAAAAATACGGTATTCCCAAGAACAATCCTCCAGTTCAGGTGAAGAGTGGAAGCAAATAACATCTGTGGTTTATGTGATGTACAAAGCGCACTATACTACACATTATTCATACCAAGAATGACCTGCAGACAAATTCCTATAAAGTTAAAAGAAAAGAATGGATGTTTCACCTGAGAGGAACCGTAATTTATGTCCCTAGGGTTACTAATATTGGTCAAAACATAGAGGTCGTGACATTCGCCGTATTGTATCAATAGAAGCCCTTCTGATCTCCTAACATGTAAAGCAGTCACTGGTGACAATTTCCCTTAAGTTTCTAATGTTCAGCACAAATTATATATAAAATCTGGAAAGAGAAGTCAAGTGCCAAAGACCAGCCTTTTGGTGCCCCCAGGCACGACTCAAGCAAAGATGGTCTCTTCCCTTCTCTTCTTTGTGAGGATGGTACCAGGCTTATGCTGGGCGTCTGGATGGTTGGCCAGCTCCGGTGGACAAGTAGAAACAGGACTTTCAAGGATAGCTTGCTTAAGGTCATAGAAAACAGATGAGTCTTCTCTGGTGAGGAATGTGATGGCAACACCACTCTTACCAGCTCTTCCAGTTCTACCAATACGATGGATATAGTCTGTGAAGAGAGGAAAAACAATGTTTTAGTGAGGTTACAAGGCGAGATGTTGGTCTTCTATGTGCAGGAAGTTCCTCTTATAATTTGTGTGTCTTATAAATCACTTACGTTCATACCATACCTGAGATAAATTCAAGGGAACCCGTCGCTTAAAGGGGTACTCCGTCCCTAGAGGTCTTATCCCCTATCCAAATGACTAGCCAGATGACTGGCGATGCGGGGCGGAGGCTCGTGATGTCACGGTCACACTCCGCTCATGACGTCACAGTCACGCCCCGCTCGTGTTGTCACAGCCATGCCCCATCAATGCAAGTCTATAAGAGGGGGCGTGGGGGCAGTCATAGACTTGCATTGAGGGGACGTGGTCGTAACGTCACAAACCTCCATTACTGCACCCAACGCTGTAAGCGAACGATGGGTGTAGCAGGGAGATCACAGGGGTCCCCAGCAGCGGGTCCCCGGCGATCAGACATCTTATCCCCTATCCTTTGGGTAGGGGATATGATGTCTAGGGGTGAAGTACCCCTTTAAGTTAGAACAGCATATAACAGAGTCAGAGACATGCTGTTTTCAGTGGTCTGTCCCTTGAACCAAGATGTAATTATGTAGGTTATAAGAACCAAAACGTGTCACTACTCTCCTGCCCTCCACAATGATTGCCAATTTTAGCCCTTTGCACAGTAATAGGGACAAATGTGTCAAT
Organism: Hyla sarda; assembly: GCF_029499605.1. Classification (NCBI taxonomy): domain Eukaryota; kingdom Metazoa; phylum Chordata; class Amphibia; order Anura; family Hylidae; genus Hyla; species Hyla sarda. The sequence continues at coordinate 81,999,765 of NC_079190.1, forward strand.
CACGAGGCAGCAGTGACTTTTCTGGATACACGCTGGTTGCTCTTGGTTGCAGGTTTTCCTAAGATACAGTACACTGCAGTGTAAAGGACAGACTGCTGAAAACAGTGACAGAGTACCTTCAAGGTAATGGAGGCCATTAGTAAAGTAGGAATGAACTTACCTTCAATATTTTTAGCCATATCATAGTTGACAACCATGGAGACATCATGAATATCGATACCTCGACCAGCCACATCTGTAGCTACCAGTATATCCTTAGCTCCAGCCTTAAGATTAGACAGGGCAAATTCTCTCTGCTCTTGTCCTTTACCACCATGTAGCGTACAAGCATTGTACTGTGGAAAGAGAAGAACATAAGATTGAAATGACTTCTTGTTTCTGGTATCTGAATAGTGCAGACTGAATAAAGAATTACCAAGAAAACTATGTTTTTTTTAGTAGGAAAAGTAAGTGGCAGTACCACTGGTTTTCTATAGAGTCTAACCTATGAACAAAACATTTGTGTGTCCTTCAAACACAAATACCTGAAGATGGTTTCCCATGCATCAAGAACAATGAAGCTGTCATACAGTAAGCAGTTGGTGCAAAGTCCCATATATCTTAAAGGGGTAGTCCAGTGGTGAAAAACTTATCCCCTATCCTAAGGTCGACACGCCCCCTTCCCGCGGGCTGTCGGGGCTCTGTACAGGAGATCGCAGGGGGCCCCAGCGGTCGGACCCCCCGCGATCTCAAACTTATCCCCTATCCTTAGGATAGGAGATAAGTTGTTCACCACTGGGTCACCACTGGACTACTCCTTTAAGCCACCCACCTCTTTCCACTATTTCACTAACTGTGACCAAACAGAAAAATAAAGTGGTACCGACAGTAATTTCTTCCAGCACCACCATAAACATGAATTCTTGGGATGGGAATTAAGGCCAATTGGCCAGAGATTTATCTGCCATAGAAACAAAGGACTGGGCATGTTGAAAACCAGCACGATTATTCCTTCTTTTCTACATTATCTGCTGTTGAGGAAAAGTTGGCAGAACCCCAACGACCAGCGATAGTTCCTTAATTCAGCCAAAATTACCGATTTTTGCTAAATTTTGTACAGTGACCCCCCGACCTACAATCATTTCAACATACGATGGCCTCTCAGAGGCCATCGCATGTTGAAGGCAGCATCAACATACGATGCTGTTGTATGTCGGGGCCATCACATAAAGGGCTATCCGGCAGGGCAGACTTCTTCAGCTGCCACCGGATAGCCGTTTACAGTGCCCCGTGTGGTCCGCTGATCACTTACCTGTCCTCGGGGCTCCGGCACATCCTCTTTGGGATCCCCTGCATCGTCGGCGCTCTCCATCGTCGTCATCACGTTGTTGCGCACGCTGTCCCTTCATCCAATAAGAGCGGCGTGCGTAGCGACGTGATGGCGGCAACGAAGAGCGAAGATGTCGGGGAAGCAGAGGCCCTGCCGGACCATCGGGGACACCCTGGGGACGAGGCGACAGCGATGGAGGCCGACATCCAGGGCAGCGGTGACGGTCCGGAGCGGCGGGGACAGGTGAGTACAACTTCCTCTACCAGTGGTCTTCAAGCTGCGGACCTCCAGATGTTGCTGCAAAACTACAACTCCCAGCATGGCCGGACAGCCAACGGCATGCTGGGTGTTGTAGTTTTGCAACATCTGGAGGTCCGCAGGTTGTAGACCACTGTCCTATACTTTACATTGCACGGATCCCTCAACAAACGATGGTCCATTTGGAACGGATTACCATCGTATGTTGAGGGACCACTGTATAAGGTTTATGAGACATTGTAGAGCCGGTGTTACTAAATCAATGAAAATGCACAGCTGGACACATACCCCCATCTTCTCCAGGGACTTGGCGAGTACATCACAACCTTTCTTCTGGTTGACAAAGATAATAATTGGTGGATCAAAGCCTTTCTCCAGGATGTTGAGCAGTTTCTTCCTGCAAGATGGAAGTCAAGCAAAAGTCATCATAAATTAATTGAAAACACAGTAGAGCCAACTATCCATGGTCAGCGCTACAATTACAATAACCGCGTGCACACACACATATATTATTATATATATATATATATATATATCTATATCTCTTCTATAACGCACCTCTTCTCTCCTTCAGACATGAGGAACACCTTCTGTTCAACTCTCTCATGTGGTTTACCAGCAGAGCCGATGTACACCACTGCAGGACGACGGAGATAGCTCCTGGCCAGCCTCTCTACAGCCGGAGGCATGGTCGCGGTAAACATGACAGTCTATAAGAAAGAGATTGAATCATGAAAATGAAATAATTATTCAGTAGCCGAAAGAAAGCTGGACATTCCAAGGCCCACACACTGACCTGTCTGTATTTGTGCTTTCCAGACTCAAAGTTGGCAATCATTTTCTCTGGATCTTCTGCCTCATCTGTATCAGGCTTCTGGTTGGTGACTGGCATATGTTCTAAGATTTTCTGGACATCTGGTTCAAAACCCATGTCAATCATACGGTCAGCTTCATCCAGTACCACGTATGTGCATCTGCTCAAGACCAGGTAGCGGTTTTCTAGTACATCGATCAGACGTCCAGGAGTGGCAATCACAATCTTTGGGGAAGAGAAGTAAAGTCTATATAAACTTAACAGTTCAAAGAATGTGACATTAGAAGGACACTGCAGAAAACAACTGCGATTCCACAGAATGAACACAGACTGGGCACAGCTCACAAATGAATGACTTAAGCAGTGGAAAAAGAGACTAAGAATTAGGGAAAGTAATCCAAGTTTTCTAATAATGCGAGATTCCAACACCTCGCGCAATTAAAAACCTAGCACCTAATAAATGTAATTTACAATCCATTATAGCTTACACATGATCATCTCTGAACTAGTAACATTTAGAACCAGATCAGTTTTTGTCTTCGTCAAAAAAATAAATTAAAAAAAAATAAAAAAAAGGGAAATTTTGGTCCAAAACCGAAAATTTGGGCTGTGCTTGGCCAAAAACGAAAATGCATTGCCCCGCCCACTTTTTTTTAATATAGTTTTTATAAAATTGTATTATCAGACTTTTTAGGTAATGATGTACTTGAAGGGGATGCAGGGTGGCTATAGAAGGTACAAGCCGAGCTTGGAGCCACAGCACTGCCCCTCACTACATTGACTCCAGGACACATTATAGGGGTACACTCCTATCGGTTGCTATGGGCAACTACTCCAATTTTCCTCAGCATGTTTTGATAAATCTCCCCCTTATATCTCTAGAAAAATAAAAATAAATAAATAAATAAATCAGTATGCTTAAAATGTTCTCCTCTGACCCCTATAACTTATTTTTCATATACGGAGTTTTTTTTTTTTTTTTTGCACTGTAATCTTTATTTTTTATCAGTACCATTTTGTTTTTTAGGGAACTTTTTGGATCACTTTTTTTGTCTGCTACATTAAGTGAACAATCTGGGGACCTGGAGCAGGGAATACTGACTGCCTGAGTTCCCTCCCACGGCACAGATGGAATAAGGCAGTGTAGAGCCGGTGTCAGTGTGCAGTTCTGCACCTCACACCGGAGAGCGTATACGTTGACAGACACACCCCTATTTTAGGCCACGCTCACCGAAATTGTCGGCAGCAGATCCCCTATGCTGAAAAGGCCAAAAGGGACATTTTCGGGCGATCATCGAAATTTCGGTGCATCCCTAATTATGTATAGACATAGGATTTTTTTTTTGCAGACAATGTTCCTGAGGTAACATTAAACAAGCAAGACCTACCTCACAGCCCATTCGTAAACGGAATCCCTGGTCCTCACGAGAAATACCACCAATGACAGCTACAGTACGAATACCCAGAGGTTTCCCAAACTTGATTGTTTCCTCTTCAATCTGCTGAGCCAGTTCTCTGGTTGGAGCCAGAATAATTGCATATGGTCCCTGATCAGACTCTTCAATCCTACAAAACATGTACCAGGGAATTTTAGTCACCATAAAAGCCGATTTTGCACAATATGGGATATAACCTTTAATTTGTTTCATGTGCTTATATTTCAGTTTACAATTTTGTTGTTATTTATCATTAAAAAACACAAGGCTATTTGGAGAAAACCAATGATATCACTGACCTATCAATTTTAGGCAGAGTTGTGATCCAGACCAACAGGGGAATGAGAAAAGCAGCAGTTTTACCACTGCCAGTCTCAGCCACACCAATGATGTCACGATTCTGTAGACCAATAGGAATGGCTTGTCTCTGAATCGGTGTAGGCTCCTGTAAAATTAGAAGACAAAACAAAGAAAGTCAGTGTCTAGAGGTTTCAGATGAAGATAAGCTTATAGTAAAATGCTTTTATTGCAGATATATGACTGTACTATATGTACAAAACCTTATATCAATAGTACAAACTATAGCTGGCCCTACATATAAGATAAATCCCAGTAGGATACCCCAACAATCTGATGTAGCCCAACTCTTCATCTGCTGCAAATGTCTGGGAAAAAGAGGAATAAGCATGATGGATTTTTAACGTCTGCCATTCTTCTTCATATGCATCAAAAAGGAACTCCATCCGAATCAATATCAAAATCAAAACAACAAACCTTGTATCCGCATTTGTCAATAACTTCCAGAATATGTGGTGGTAAGGAGGAATCAATCCAGGAACGGATGGGGTTGGGGATTTTGCCACCTTTGGTGGTAATGCTGTAGTCCTCTCTGAAGATACGCCAGTCTCTGTCTGTCATTTCATCAAGCTTCTTCTGAGACCAGTGTCTATCGTCCCAGCGCTGCTTCGCTTCCTTCTTTCTCAGCTTTTTCAGTCGCACCCTGTAAATGTTCAACAAGCAATATTATTCCTGTGTGGTGAACAGGTTAGAGCCTCACATATTTAAAGGAACACTAATAAATATACAAGAACAAATCCTAGGAAGTACTTGCTTCGTTTTCAACTCTCGTTTCATCCAAAACTGAGCTATAAATGTTCACGAGGTGTCCCCAGATCAGCCATGTCTTCCCAACCCCCTCCTCACTATGCTATGTCTGACCGCAAGACAACTGGTGTTCAAAAAAGCATCCTGACAAAAGATTGTAAAACCCCTGTGCTAAGCCCTACCTCTTTTGCCAAGTCCAATCTTTCTAATATTCATATATGGAGAAAGTTAGGAGATTAACCTTCATATTCTTTATAGAATTCCTATAATAATCTTTGTCAGTCAGTCAAGATTTTGAGGATGTTCCTCAAACAGATGGCAAGAATAAAGGAGTACTCCAGTATTGAAAAACATATCCCCCATCCTAAGGATAGGGGATAAGTTTTGGATGACGGGTAGTCCAACCGCTGGGACCCCGGCTCTCCTTCCCAGATAGCGTGTCAACCACGGCCCCTCAATACATCGCTATGGCAGAGCCAGAGATTGCTGAAGGCAGCACTCCGGCTCTGCCACAGAATTGTATGTCAGCTGCTGCTTCATTGTATGTCAGCCGCTGCTCTTCCCGCGGACTGCTGGGCCCACCGCGATCTGAAACATGTCCCCTATCCTTAGGATAGGGGATAAGTTTTTCAATACTGGAATACTCCTTTAACTCCAAATGTACAACACAACTAGAGAAACATAGCCGCACATCCACCATTTGTATTTTGATCTACTTTCTTTTCAGCATCATTTTTAAAACTAAAAAGGTTGTTAATAAACATTTTGATCAAAAAGTACAAGCCCACTCACCACGTCAAGGCCACCTAGTTAGAGTGGGTCCCTAACCTAACACTGGCATAGCGCAGGACGGCGACCACTATAGAGGAAGCCGGAGGGCTAACCTCTGTTCCCTGCTGTCCCGTGGTTCTGTCATTGATAGAGCCTGGCTGGACTAGGTTCTATGAATGGAGCACAGAGCACACAGATCAATGGAGTTCAATAGAACTCTAATGATCTGCATGAGGAATCTAATGATTCCTCCTAAAAGTCTAATAAAGTGTAAAAAAAAAAATATATTTTTTTTATAAAAGTTTAAAAAGACACACATTAACCCCATCCATGTTAAAAGTTCAAATCACCCCCTTTTTCCTATATAAAAACATGTAAACATAAAAATAAACATTTAGTATCACTGCGTGCGTAATTGTACGAACTATTAAAATATAACAGTATGCATCCGAACGGTAAATGACGTAAAAGTAAAAACAAAAAAAAAAAACACAGAATTGCAATTCTTTATAATATCCCAGAAAGAAAAAGCGATAAAAAAAAAAAAAAAAGTCAGATTAATACCAAAATGGTACCGATAAAAAAAAACTGATTATGGTGCAAAAAAATTAGCCCTCATACAGCCTGGTATGCGCAAAAAAAAAATAAAAAAAAAAAAGCTACAGAGGTCAAAAAATGGCAATTAAAAAAATTCGAAAAAAGTTCCGAATTTTTTTAAAATTAGTAAAAAACATGACAAAAACTATACAAATATGATATTACTGTAATCAGGTGACCTAAAGTATCAAAACAACATGTTCGCTCAACCACAAGGTAAATGGTATAGAAAAGGAAATCACCAAATTTGCAAAATTATCTTTTACTATTTCAATTCCACTTCACCAATTATATATATATTTTTTGGTTCGGAGAATATGTTATTGAAAAATTAAAAGGTATCATTATAGTAGGTAGTTATGGCTATAATAGGGCAAGGAGGAAAAAAACGAGTGTGTAAAAGCGAAAATTGGTCCGGACAAGCAGATTTTGCTCCGTTTTAGTCCCGTGGACAAGTAGTTTTTTATTAAATTTCCACACCCCCTGCATCATGACCGGGTTTTACCAACCTATCACGTACATGTACGTCATGCAGATACTGGCCGCTACTCGCTGCATCCCACCGAGCCCAGTAAGATGGTGGCTATGACTAATCTAATAGCCAGCCATCTTGCCTCGGGACCTAGAGGGGTTTCGTACCCCCTCCACCCCCTAAAGGCGATCGCTACTATCAGCTAGTTAAATCTGACTAGCCGATGGCAGCATTTCGCAATGTAAATCCTGGGCAGAGGTGGGTGTGTCCCGATCATGTGGATCGGGACACACACACGGCTCTGCTAAGTGTCCCCAGTGTCCTGTCCCCCTTCCCCGATGTCCCTTACCGGTCCCGTGCTCTCCTGCATGCTTCACTTCCAGGTGAAGCGAGCGCAGTTTTTTTTTGTAAATGAGCTGTTAAGTTGTACAACAGCTCCCCCTAGTGTCCTAAACCTGCTACTGCATCTTATGCTTGGCAGGGCAGACACTAGGGGGAGCTGTTGTACAGAAGTTAAAAAAAAAAATAAAAAAAAATCTATCTATCTATATATATATATATATATATATATATTCATTCATTCGACCGATATCGTTTTTTTAGGGCCGATACCGATAATCGGTGCAGGTTAGGGCCGATAGCTGATGGAATATCAGTATAAGTTATCGGCTATTTATCCCCCCGCGACACCGCTGCAGATAATTGATTTAAAGCGGGCGCTTTAAATCAATGAACTGCAGCGGCTTTTGCGGTGCCATAGACCGCCGCCCGCTTCTTTCCCCCTGCTTGTCCAGGGGTCCCGAGTCCTATCACCGCCACACCGGGCCGCGTCGCACCCCCCCACCGCACCGCCCCGGCCCCATTGCCTCCCCCATCCCCGGTTTTATAGTTACCTGTTCCCGGGGTCCCACTCTACATCTGGCTCCGGTGGCGTCCTCCTGAGCTGTCACTGTGCGCACTGACGGTAACGTCGCGTCACGTCACTCGTCATTTCCAGAAGTAGGAGCCAGAAGTAGCGTGGACCCCGGGAACAGGTAATTATAAAACCGGGGATGGGGGAGGCAATGGGGCCGGGGCCGGGGCCGGGGCGGTGCGGTGCATTATCGGATTATTGGCAAGGTAATTGCCGATACCAATAATGCCCAAAATCGTGATTATCGGCCAAACCGATAATCTGTCGATCCCTAATATTATATATATACACATACATATATATATATATATATATATATATATATATATATATATATATATATATATATACACACATATACATATATATGTGTGTGTGTACAGTGGTCCCTCAACATACGATGGTAATTCGTTCCAAACGAGCCATCGTTTGTCGAATCCATTGTATGTTTAAGGATTCGTGCAATGTAAAGTATAGGAAGCTGTACTCCCGTCCCCGCTGCTCGAGATTGTGTCCCCGCCGCTCCCGATGGTGATCCCGGGCCTCCGCTGGGCTCTCCGATGTCTTCTCCGGTCCTCTTCTGTCTTCCGCAAGCCCTTACTGGGCCTGCGTAGCGACGTCATTACGCCGCTGCGTACGCCATTCCTATTGGATGGCGTGCGCAGCAGCGTATTGACGTCATCGGAGAGGGCCGAGAAGACACCGGAAGGCCAGCGCTGGAGTCGGAGGGCACCCCTGAGCATCGTGGAGGGGTAAGTAATACTTACCGCACCACACGGGGAACATTAAGCTGCTATCCGGCAGCAGCTTAAGCACTTAAGCTTAAGCTGACATCGACATGCGATGGCCTCTGAGAGGCCATCGTATGTCGATTTCATCATATGTCGGGGCCATCGTAGGTCGGGGAGGTCACTGTATATATTATATATTAGGGGTGTGAATCGGCAAGAATTTGGTGATACGATACGTATCGCAATACATGTATGGCGATACGATATATCCTGATTCTGTCTTAAAAACAATGTCTTACAGTTTTATAAAAAAAAAATGTTTTTTTTTTGTTTATACACTTTATTAGACTTTTAGGAGAAATCATTAGATTCCTCAGACAGATGAATAATAGTTCTATTGAACGCCATTGATCTGCGATTCATTGATAAAGCCTAGTCAAGCCAGGCTCTATCAATGACAGAGCCACCGGACAGCAGGAAGCAGAGGTAAGCCCTCCGGCTACCTCCACAGTGGATCGCCCCCCCCCGCGTTCGCGCTGCGGGGGGGAGGGGGGTTTGGTGGGGGCGATCCGCCCCACTAGCCCACCAGGGAGCATTCACAGATCGCCGCATGCTGGCTATTAGCAGCGGCCCCCAGCCACTGAAAACAGCCGGGGGCTGCAGAATATGGAGCGGGCACGAGTCGGGAGCCCGCTCTATAAACCCAATGACGCCGCGTCAGGTCCGGCCCTGCTTGCACGAGCCGGAAAAATTCACCTGGCGTCGGGAGATACTAATTCCACAACCCTAAAAGGATCGATTCAAAAATATTTAGAATTGATTCAGTATCGCCAAGTGAAAAATCGCGATAATCAAGTGAATCGATTTTTTCTTACATCCCTATTATATATATACACACATATATTCAGAATTCAAGTGGTCCCTAAAAAATGTGATTTTGAACTTTAGAAGGCTTATAATAGGAGCATTTTTTAAAATTTTCTACGAATGTCGTAAAAAAGTAAAAACATGTATAAACACATGATGCCAGCATAAAGTAGACATGTTGTGGATGTAAATTTATAACTAAATGTATTTGGCATGACTATTTCTCTTACAAGTAGAGAGTTTCAAACATAGAAAAATGAAGATTTTTCCAATTTTTTCACAATATTTTAGGGCTTTTCACAAAAATCGTTTTATGTATCAACTAAAATTTACCACTAATATAAAGTACAATATGTCTCAAAAAAATAATCTCTGAATCACTTTACCAGGTAAGAGCAATTCAAAGTTATTACCACTTAGACATGTCAGATTTGAAAAAAACAGACTGTCATAAAGGCCAAAACTAGCTGGGTAATGAAGGGGTTAATAACGCCTGAGCCGAATGGGTGGAGCAGAGTGCTGGCTATGGAGGAAAGGAGACACTACAAATGTACAACACAAATAGAGAAACACAGCCACACATCCACCATTTGTATTTTGATCTACTTGCTTCTCAGCAGTGTTTGCTGCTAGAGATCAGTGAAGTTACAGCAATTCGATACGTCACAAACTTCTCGGTTCAGCAGTTGCTGACTTTATCCTGCATAAATGAGTTCAGCTTTCAGTTGCTCTAGTGGGATGGAAAAGGTGGATATGTTTCTCAACTTGTTGTACACTCCTTTAACTCCGTTTATTTACTGTCCATACTCAGCACAAGCTTGTTATTGTGCTGCCTATGGACTCCAGGAAATAAAAATTTCCATAAGTAAATTTTTGTATTACTCCTATGACACACTTGTCGGACTAACGTGCCTTTAAGTGTTCGGACTGTAGGAGCAGAAATGGAATATACATGCAACACTTTCTTTATGCTGGAAATCCACTGAGGATTTTTCAGCAAAAACGCCGTAAAAAACGCCAATTTTCCCGCAAGGTGTTTTTTCCGCAAAAAAACGCCGCGTCCAGATGTTAGAACTGAGAAAAAAACAGGGCAGTTGTTCTGACGTTTTTAAGCCTAAAAAAACGCAGTGCAAAAACCTCAGTGGAATTCTAGCCTTAAACTGGTTTAGAGGTCTACTAAATTTACAAGAAGCAGAACTAGAATACTTCCAACACAGGGATGTTACTACGCCTAGTAAATGAGCCATTGACTTACACGCAATACCCCAAAAGCAGAATGTTAGGCAATACAGAACGTCTGTAACTTTAATTACAAATACTGTACTGCAAAATATGATTAAAGATCAGACAATGCTACTTACTCTTCTTGCTCCTTCTCCTCTAAGGTCCTTCTCTTTTCCATAAGATCACCATAAAAGCGGGACTGTTCACGCTTCTGTTGTTTAAGATCTATACCTGCAATAAATCCCCGACCAAGAAGCTGAACATGATGACGTTCTTTATATCTGGAAAAAAGTTTACAGACAAAAGTTTATTTCAATAAGTGTTATATATATACACACACACACACACAATTTTTTTATTTAATAAAACTTTTAGCACTGGTGGCCTTCACTTACATAGGGTTGTAGTCAATTGAGGTGTCCTCTGACGCATCCCATTCAAACACAAACTTTCTGTCATTCAAATGTCGAGTGCGTCTCCTCTTTTTTATACCACCGAGGTAACGTTCCTGAACGAAAAGGTAGATGAATCAGGAATATAATGAAAACATTGTCCAAATTATCAGAAGAGTCTGACCTAATACATTTATTCTGAAACATTTAAAAAGTACCTGTCGCCAAATAAAATTTTCTAAACTAACTCAGGCTATGTTCCCTAACTACTCCCCTCCCAACCATAAACATTTTTTTCAGAGTTTTAAAAAGCTCTGTAACATACCTTTATTCTTGCTCACATAGTGCTATCTCCCAGCAAAAGAAAGTGGGTGTTTCCCAGCAGGCATGACAAAACTGAAGCCTGCTGGGGGACCACTTCCGCCCTCCCATTGTTGCAGTGCTCTGATGAATAGAAGACCTCAAGCTCAGTGCAGCAGCTTTCAGTCTGTCTATCTTTCAACGAGGCTCTTTGCAGCTTGATCGACAGCTGCACAGAGCCTCACTGAAAGCTGCAGTTCAGAGAAACACTTCCTGAGTTTGGTCTCCTGCCAGGCCGGGAGGAGACCAAACTCACTGTATTAATTGTGGCAGGGATCAGAACAGAGCCACCTAGTGGCCGTTTTTTCTATTACATGTTAAACATATTTATGTTGATAATTTTAAAAGCAAGTGAATGGGAAAGTGTCTGCTAATTACAGAAGGAACACTATATTAAAAGTTTTATTTGGTGACAGCTACTCTTTAAACACAGCAGCCTCTCTTAAGAGGCAGAGCTAAAGTAGAGAGAAAGAAAAAATAAAGCAGCTTTGGGAAGAGTGACAATGTGGATGAGCTTTTAAGAAATCTCATCGATATGCGGGGGCGGGGGGGGGGAGAACAAATCCACACAGAATGCATATGAAATCTACAGAATATCAATGTATTTTGCTGATACACTACAGATTTGTTGCAGATTTTCAATGGGGGGAGGGGGGGGGAAGAGAGTGAAATCTGCAACAAAATTTGCAAAACCCTGTAGTAACTGTACATTTTCTTTTTTAAATTCTGTACCATTGAGAAGACATCCTAATCGAAGATTACTCAGATGCTGGTCATGTAACAGTTTAAATGTCACAATCAATTACAATGGCGGCATTTAAATAGTTCTGTGCTGCATCCCTGCTGGACTGATCGGCACCTCTTCTGCTAGACTTTGATGCCTGCTCTACAGATACAGTCTAATAGAAGAGAAATCTAATAGAGCATGCATTTCATTGATCCAATGATTGCTTATAAAAGTCCCCTAGGGGGACTAAAAAGCAAAAAGACAAAAAAAACACACACATTTGGTACTGTCACCTGCAGAATTGCCCAAACTATTAAAATTATAACATTTCTAATTCTGCAGTCAGCGATGTAGATTAAAAAAAAATTAAAAAAATTGTTTATTTTTGGTTACATTCCATGACAAAAGCTTAATGATTTAAACTACAGATCACAGTGTAAAAGATGAGCCTTCACACAGCTCTGTTAAAAATAAAAGTTAGTTTTTTCGTTTGTTTAAAAGTAGTAAAACATACAAATAGGGAACCGCTGTAATAGTAATGACCTGAAGAGTAAAGATACCATATGTTGGTTTTATTGCAAAGTGGACAGCATAAAAATTAAACCCCTCAAAAAGTTGCCGTATAGCATGTTTCCCCATTACACTCCAAACACTTCTGAGTATCTTTTTCCAACAAAACACAAGCTTTACAAGAAAGACAAACATCCCAATAATTTCTAATGCAGTGAAATCTAAGTCCAGCTCTCCCCTGTATGTACCCCCGTATCACCTGTACATACACGGGTTTGATTCACTTGTGAGGGCGGATCTCACCACTATAAAAGCAACCCAAGGAACACTGGTTGTGTATTAGTACAATTAAGATCGCTGAGATGATCGAAATGTGTCACTGCTTATCCATGCGAGTCTGCTGTTTTCAATAAAAGATCGCACCTGCGTTGGAGCTTTCGCACTGGACATTGTTCTTTCTTCACAATCATTTCTAATACATTTATCTTCAAGCAAGTTAAGCCTCATGCAAAAGCCACATTTAGCAGTTGTCCAAGTGCAGTAGTGTAATGATTCCAGTACCAACAAGCATACAGTATGTAAATGATGGTACCTTTATTGCCTGGAGTTCTTTGGTCTTATCCTTTTCTTCTCTGACTTTCAATCTTCCCTCATCTTCTTCATTGCCATTATTTTCCCGCTCCATTCTCTCTCTCCGCTCTCGTCTCTCCCGTTCCTGAGGATCCTCTGAAAATTGAAAGCAGACAAGCTCTAACCATTCTGTACAGACAGGTAGTGCAGGTAACACTGAAGACAACCATACTTACCTGATCCTGTGCGATCAGAAAATAACCTACTGTTTAAATCTCTTTTTTTATCTTGGCCACTAAACTTAAAACTAAGCTGACACTTCCTGTTGAGTACAGATAATTTCCTAGTAATGCTTTTCCCTTCAGAGCAGATAGGATTACAGTGAAAGGTGACAGTAGTATGATAGAAAACACTGGATCCACCACCATTCACAGCACAGCATCCCTCTTCCTTTAGAATGAACTTTGGAAAGGTCACAGAATGCACAGTGGCACAATTCATCTGAATTGGAAATGTCCCGTCTACTGATGTAATGCCTCTCTCTAAATGCTGTTAAAAGTTCAGGAATTAAAGCAGCAGCCATGGAAATGCACAAAAGTATTGCACAAATTAGAAACGGATAAGAAAAAAAAAATTTTTTTTAGAATCTGTTTTTAATCAGGAAATAAAAAAAATGTAAGTGATAAACTGTATTACCCATCATCCGCCTTCCAAGATCCTGAAACTGCTTTCTTTTTTTCCTTTCCTCTTCCATTAGCTTCTGTCGTTCTTCCACTTCCAAATGCCTGCGTTTTATAGCTTCTGCTTCCCGCTCCGCTTTGGAAAGGAATTTTGGCTAGACCACAGTAAAATAAGACAAACACTGATTACTAAAGAAAATAAAAAAAACTTACAAAAATGAATGTTAAAAAGACTGTAAAGGATTTTTTAATTTTTCCTCTGTGCCCAGGCTGCAAAAAGTAAAATAACCTTTAACTCGCCTTCTGCTGCTCCCCAATGCGCTGATATTCTTTTGTCTTCTGGGCCCGGTCTTATTTCGCATCCTGGGGCCCGCAGTGATGTCCAGCCTTGGCCGGTGATATGCTGAGCACAGTGTCATGTAACAAGCCTGGGCCCCTTACAAGACAGTGGGGGAGATTTATCAAAACCTGTCCAGGAAAGTTGCCCAGAGCAACCAATCAAATTGTTTCTTTCATTTCTCAGAGGCCTTTTCAAAAAAGGAGATTTTTTTTGTACTCACCGTAAAATCTCTTTCTTGTAGCCTTCATTGGGGGACACAGATACTGATGGGTATATGCTCTTTCCACTAGGAGGCGCTGACACTAGGAAAAAAAGTCGGCTCCTCCCTGGCAGGATATACGGTACCCGCCCACTGGAAGTGAGAACCAGTTTTGTCACAAAGCAGTAGGATTAGCCAACGAAAAACCTGTCTGAAAAGACCATAGAAAGAATCCCGGATTTAAAAAAATAAATAAAAAGGATCCGGACAAAAAATAAAAAAATTAAATTAAGAAATGGGTGGGTTCGGTGTCCCCCTAATAAAGGCTACAAGAAAGAGATTTTACTTTGAGTACAAAAAATCTCCTTTTCTTGGTCGCTCTTCATTGGGGGACACCTATACTGATGGGATGTACCAAAGCACTCTCCAAGGGTGGGAAAAACAACCACCAGAGAAAGGGAAACAGATCAGAGACCAAACCCACTCAACCGTAAGGCCCACGGAAGAGATCCCGGGCAGAGACAACCGAGGCCCACAAACTGAGCTCCCGAAAGAAACCCCCGTGCATGGAAATGTACTAGGATGCCAAAAGGAAGAGACCATCCTATGTAGAGACTCTAAACCTACGATCCATATAGAGAGGAGAAAAGGGGGGCTAGGAAGCCAGATGGGCCAGAACCATCCCGGGAGGAGGTAAGAAATCAACTACAAGGAACAAAGAACCAGACAGAGGGCTAGCCCAGCTGAGAAACAAAAATGGATTCACCATATTCAAGAGAACAAGGCAGAAAAAACGCCAGGGAGAGCAGCGTACACCGAACAGAAGGCGAACACAAGAGGTGGAGACCAGAAAACCACTGGAAAAAAAGAAGAAAGATGGAGATCAGCTCTAGAGAGGGGCCTGGTGTCCAAAATCGATGACCTGAACAGCTGCAGCCCCAAAACCCGTCCCAGGGGCTTGCCACAAACACCTGGGAGGCGAAATAAGCTTGAGTAGCATGATCCGGATGACCGGAACCACCCACCACCTCGGGAAAACATGGACCCTGAAGGGGGAGACAGGAGGAATAACGGCCAAAAAGGGAGCAGAACGGCCTGAAAAGGGACATCCCGGAACCCCCAGGTGACAGGCATGGGAATTGTATGGGAAGGAAACCCTAAGTCTGCGGAACGCTCCGACAAACTTCTATGTCGAGACAAGAAGTGCTGTACAGAAAGACAGCCCCACAAATGGGATCACGGAGAAGTCTGGGCAGCAGAGCTAACCTGCCCAGGACCTCAACCATCACTAAGGCCCAAAGAACCAGAAGGGCCTACCTAGAAAAGAAGGCATGCCACAGCACACTAGGATAGTGTCCAAGACAAGGAGACTAACCGGACATGGACCCCAGCGGTTTGAGCGGACTGAAGCAACGTCCCGTCAGGACGGGAACAGAGAGGGAAACAAAAGGGAAGGTTACTCCAGAAGACCCTAGAGTCAGTGTAGTGCAACTGACACTGACAAAGGGAAGAAGAACACACTCCTCCAGAGAGATAGGACCTAGGGAGGAGGAGAGCAAAGGCAGGGCCCAAACACAGACGGTGCCAGACCGGCTGACGCCGAGCCATAGATGATTGCATAAACTCCTCCAACAGAGGAGAGTGCAAGTCTGCATGAGCAGCAGTAGATAACCAAGAAACAGGAAGAGAGCCAGGCTGCAAAAAGGTGCAGCCCTGCTGAGTGCTCTCAGGAAAAAAACAACAGGGGCCCAGCCAGGTACCCCACCTATATAGAGGAAGGGAAAACAAGGGGTGGTCGCGATGAAACTCAAGCACTGACCAGCCAAGCTCCCAGTACCCCCTGTGGAAGGGGGATAGTGAAAGTGCACCAGGCGCTATAGGAGCGGAGAAATGCCACCCGAAGGCAAGGGACAAAGTACTGGGTGGACGTAGCTGCCAGGAATCCTGCAACAATATATCATGTATGGAGAGGCCAAGTTGTGTCCCTAGAGAGATCAGTTTACGGGGATCGAATCCGCAACCTTGGCGTTATTTGCACCACGCTCTAACCAACAGAGCTAACCGGCCACGTTGCTAATTCTGGACACTGGTGCTGGGCAAAAGGTACAAAGACGTTACTGAGAATGCAAGTTAAAGAAGCACACAGCAACCAAAGCGTTGAGAGGAACACCCCAACGTGATGAAAACCTGGACCAGATGGGCGGCAATGAAGCCATCCTGGTCGTTGTCTAAGGCAACAGAGCCAGTGACTGAACCACCCTGCACAGGAACCCAGGACAGATACCTGGAGGGAAAGTGGGGGGCTGAACCGACCGAGTCGCCCCATCAGGCCCCATACCAGAACAGAGGTGCTCAACCACCTCAGACCTGTGGAAACAAGATCACAGGCGGGCCGAAGCACACCTCACTGAAAAGAAGGTAAGGTGGACTCTACACATGCAGAGTGGCCCAACATACATACGGACACAGACACGGTTACCGCACGAGAATAGTGAGGTACCCAAGCTGCAGACGCGTAATAAAACGCAGACAACCAAAAGTCCGGCAGTATGGAAGACCGCTCAGCACCCAACGGTGTCGCAGAAAAACGTTGAACCCCCGGAAAGGGGAACAGAGTGCTGCTGTTGCTGTGAAAGTCCATGGAGCCTCCCGGAAACACCCACACCCCATCTCCTAATGGTGCCACACACGAGGACTGCGGTTGCAGACTTAAAGGGTCACTCTCATTAAAACTAATTTTTGCTATTGCACTCCTTATGGTAAATGAAAAATATTTTTTTTTTAAATGAAGTTTTCTATGTTTTATTTGTGCTTAAAAAAAGCTCAAGAGCACATTTTCCCCCAACTCATACACAGACTTTGGTCCAAAGTCGGAACCGAATGCCGCCTGGAGTGCTGGGGGGGGTGGGGTGTCCAGCCTCATCCAATCATAGCTCCTCTCACACATAACTGCCATATGCTGTTGGCTGGACCTCCTCCCCCCCCCTCCAATGAACCCACGAGACACTCTGTTGGAACTTCACGTGGAAAATGAGTCACCGGACTGCGGCCGCAGGAAAGACAAGAATGGGGAAGGTGACCTAGCGGATCAGAAAACCATGCAGACCCAGTCTGGCTATCTGGCATAGGGACCGTGGAAACACTGGGTCCCGTATTCAGAACCCCACCCAGAAAGTGGGTTACCAGCCTTCAGCCAAGAGAGCGGCCGGCACGTAGAGAAGAACCTGGTAAAGGAGGGAACACTGCGAGCCAGTATAAGGTGCATTTAATAGGGCCCATGGAGCAACATGGGGAGACTCACTTGGAACTACGCCTTGATAGTGAGTTACCGTAACTTCCATCCACAGTGTGGGAAGTGTATGGTAGTTGACACAACATAGTAGTAAACCATGCAGACAACCGTCTGGCTGTCTGGTATAGGATTCCTGAACACTCATGGTCACACCTTCAACCTTCCCACAGAGGGTGAGGTACAGGAGTGTGGCCGAACTAACGTGTGACTTGGCGGTACAGGAGAACCAGCAGACAAAAGTCTGGCTGACTGGCTTCAGCCCCAAAGACCTGCAGGGACCCTCATTCAGATTCTTTACACCAGCAGTGAGGTACAGGAAGCCTGACCATGACGGCCGCAGCCCAGAGATGGGAGACAGATGGCGGCGGCGACCATGCAGACAGTCTGGCTGAATAAGTACACCTTCAGGCGCTGGCTAGAAGGGGACAGTAAGATAGGCGATCACTGTGCCCCTCTGTCGCCTGTGGGAGGGAGGGGAGGCTTAGGAGCCATGGATAGTATCACCGCCACCCTGGGAGATCGGGGGAGGCTGTGTAGCCGAGGATTTTATCCCACGTTACCCAGTATAAAGACCATAGGACACGCTGGGACACTTCTTTGTACACCTCGCACAGCAGTGGGGTACCGGAACTCCAGCTGCAGACACATTAGCCATGAGAGGAGTGACAGGTTCCGGAGGAAACCACACAGACCACTGTCTGACTTACTGGAATGGGTCCATAGTAGACAACGGGTCACTCCGGTAGACACCTTGCCTAGCAGTGGGGTACCGGAGTGCCTGACGGGTGAGACTACAGTCTGGCATAATGATATCAGGTGCAATCCATGCCTACACAGGTCATTTCCACGAAGACCTCGCACTAGACGTAAGGATCTGGAGCACTAGCCGCAGATGCTGCATGCTGTGGCGGAGGAGTCATTTTATGAGATGCCAAGAACACCCCCTTGATGGATGATCGGTGAACCTGACAGAGCGACCTCAGCGTCCGCCAGGATGGGGCACCCGACCAGTGTATTGTCTCATTAGGGCTGGGGTGGAAGTCGGCCGCGGGCACGACGGCATGGCATGGTACTTAGTGGTGGGGGAGAACAGTTGGTGAATATATCCCCGATAGTTTCTAAGTGATAGTGAATCCCTTGCAATAATCCAGCATGTCGGTGCGCATACTCTCCTTGACCGAGTGAGAACCCTGCAGAAAATAGATATGCTATATGTAATTACTGCTATGTAATTAGGCCATAGCAGGTCCCCGTACAGGGTGACTAAAGGAAATAAGGCGACCCCCAATATGGTCCTTAGAAAAGGGACACTGCAGATATTAAACTGGTAAGAACAGATGTGACAGACCAAGGCTGTAATAGCGAACAGAACAGTTGCCACAAGGGGGAGCTCACAAGAAGCAATGAAAAGTCAAGGGTGCAATACAATTTATGGCCACAAGAGGGCACCAAACAGTCGAGTGACTTTTTATTTATTTTTTTTAACAGCTGAGTGACTTCTAGCAGGATGTTGCCGCCTCCTCCGCCTCCTCCGTCACCCGGCCGCATGAAACGGGCGCCGGCCACACAATCGGCGGTCGTTAAAGATACAGGGATGGGCAGGGAGAATGAAGCGGCTGGTTCCTCCCCTGAAGCGCACGGCCGCGTGGGACCAGAGAGCCGCTGTCCCAAGAAAACTTACAGGGGGGACAGCTGCAGAGGGTCTCCGCAGCAGATAAGGGAAAGCAGCCAGGACACTGAGCCTGGCCGCAGCTAAGAGCAGTAAGCGGGCTGGTGTGCCCGCACTAAGGAACACGGTGGGCCGCTTGGGACCGGAGACCCGCTGCCTGCAGCTCTAGGTCTCCAATCATTCTAATAAAGAATGCGGCCAGGACTACACGCCTGGCCGCAACTAAGAGTAGTAAGAGGTTTATTGCGCCCATACTCTTATGCACCGTGTCCCTTTCTCGCATGTGGGAGATCAGTTACCACCATGCTCCTGTCGCCCAACCTAGAAAAATAAAGAAAAAAAGAACCTAAGTAGACATACTGACCTAGAAAATAATAAAAAAGACCAGGTCTGGGGAGTTCCCATACCTGTGTCTTGCCTCCTACTGACACTAGCTAAAACTGGTTACCTCACTTCCAGTGGGCAGGTATATGCCAGGGAGGAGCCGACTTATTTTCCCTAGTGTCAGCGCCTCCTAAAGGCAAGAGCATATACCATCAGTAAGGTGTCCCTCAATGAAGAGTGACCGAGAAATGATTGGTTGCTATGGGCAACTCAGCAACTTTTCCTCTGGACAGGTTTTTATAAATCTCCCCCAGTGAGCTTAGCGTATCACCAGCCGAGGCTGGACATCACTGCGGGCCCCAGGATGCGAAAAAAGACCAGGCCTAGATAACAAAAAAATTAAATCAGCAAACCAGCGGAAGGTGAGTTAAAGTTTGTTATTTACTTTTTGCAGCCCGGGCACAGAGTAAAAATAAGAAAAATTCCACTGGAGTAAAAAAAAATTAAGAAAATGGTAATAAAGATCAGCATTATATCAGTGAACTACTTGAGCAATCCCCTTTCTTTAATGTTAGGAAATAAAAATGAATGTGTGGCAGTTGAATTGTTAGCATACACAGGAGGATCCAGCTTGGTTGCCCTTAAAGGCACTGACTATAGTTTACAGCAGCATTTTGGATGTATAGAATACAGCCAGCTGTGAAAAAGTTACCTACCTTAGATTCAGCCTCTTCTTCCATTTTCTTCTTAGCCAACAGCTCTTCCAAAGACAAGGGTTGCGCCTGTGACACAAAAAAAAGAGAATTCCAGTATTAGTGTAAAAGTAGAAAGCCACAACATAAATGGCGCACAAACGTCCACAAAATTTGAGAGCTTTTGCGAATTCTAGGACAGGCTTCAGAGAACTGCAGTGATTTTCTATCGTAAAGCACAGCATTTATCCATAACTGCTGCAAAAAATGTATAGGTCTGGAATGTGTGAATATGTCTGAAGGTTAGTACACACACCTTGGCTTTCTTCTCTTGTGCATCATCCTCAGACTCCTTTTTAATGTCTCTTTCTTTTTTCAGCTTTTGCTCTTTAGTTCGACTGGGTGATGGACTTCTACAAATAGTTTAAAAAAAAATAAAAAAAAAAAGATAAAAAAAACACAACTAAAAACTATCTAGCTCGCAGACCAGAATTTTCCTGAGCCTTAAAAGGAGTAGTCTAGTGAAAAGAATCTTCAGTCCGTTGTGACCGGGCTGCAAAATAAAAGGAAAACAAACTTTAAGTCACCTTCCTGCGTTCCCCCATAGCGCCGCTACAGCTGTTTGGTCCTCCGGTCTGGTCGTCTTCCTTCTTCCATGTGCACCGATCACCACACTGCGCTCAACTTATCACCAGCCGAGGCGGGACATCACTGCAGCCGCTATACGCTGACCGCAGTGCGATGATCCGTGCACAAGGAAGAAGACCGGATGACCGAACATATGTAGCGGCGCTACAGGGGGGGGGGGGGGGGGGGGGGAAACGAGAGTTAAAGTTTTTTTTTTGTTTGTTTTTGCAGCCCGGGCACAATGGACTGAAGATATTTTTCACTAGACTACTCCTTTAAAGGCTCCAGTGCTACAATACACAAATGTTTTCAAACTCATTTAAGTCAGCAATCTGATTTTTTACCTTGATCTTTTCTTGTCTTTGTCACGACGATGGGAATCCTTCTCTCTACCTCCATCTTTCTTTCTATCTTTTTGCCTTCTATCCCTTTAAAATAATTAAATAAAAAATTCACATTAGACTTACACATGTGGAACAATATTGCACAATTCAAATTTTTACAGTCTATAATTACATTTACAAGTGAGTATTCAGAAAAGAGAAAGTTTTTGCTGGCACTGTAGTTCCCTGGTTCAAAGGTGCTTTCTTGTACAAACGATCCTGAAGATGGATTAGGGATCCGGAGCAAAAGATTATGGTGGTGCTCAGAATCATAATAAGTCATTTATGTAAAGTAGTGACATAGTGGCACTCTTGTCGTATAAAAACAGTCCTTTATTTTCATTTCTCTGTGTAAAAAAAGAGGCAGTGAAGGATGTGGACAGAGGCTGGAGCGATAGGTTTCACACCACAAGGCACTTTGTCAAGCTATAAACATATGTACCTTGACAAAGCGCCACTCTGTTCAATTAGGGGGGGGCATTTAACCTTCCTTCTCACGATCAGTGGTGGGGGGGGGGGGGCAACCTATTAGCTATTTATCCCCTAATTTTTATTAAAGAGTTTTTCAAAATACAAATCAAAATATAGAAATACACAAACAACAGCATGGAGGGGTAGACGCATCAGTCAGCAAAACAAAGCACTGATACCAGGCTAACAAAAGGCAGCTATGGCGAGACAGAAAGGGTATATAAACAAAAGCAAAAGCATCCAATTCCTCAGCACCAAGACCGTATGATCAGTCCATTAGCCATAGAAGCCCATGAGGGCTCATCCCCAGACAACAACATAATTGGTTATAGCGCCCAAGGGGCTTTATCCCCTATCATGTAGATGGGAATAACCCCTTTAAAAAAATAAAAATAAAAAAAAATAAGAATAATTTGATAAACTCCAGTTATTTCAATAAAATATACTGTTTATAGATATAAAGTAAAACATAAAAGCATGTACATGTTGGACATACCTATCAAGAGATTTAGAACGAGAACGGGAACGGCTGCGAGATCGCCGTCTTTCCCTAGAACGATGTCTCTTTCGGTCCTTCGATGGAGAAGATTTCCTATCTCGATCTCTCTCTGCAGACCGAGATCTGGACCTCTTGCGGTCCTTAGATGGAGACCCATCACGGTCACGTTTGTCAGTCAATTCCCCGGCCATCTAAAAGCAACAAGTGAATTATTAGGATTTGTTGCGATCAGGCGCCCTACTTCATGTCTGGTTGCTAAGCAGCTAATAGTTACGCTGCTTTTTAGTTGCTAACTTCATGGACAAAATAAATATTTTGGCCTATTCTGGCCACTAAACAGATGCATTTAGTGGCCAGAATCATTACATCTATGGACTGCAATACATTTCCCAGTTTCTCTTTATTTCGATTTCATGTAGGAATTAGAATATATGCTGTTCTTTGGCGCAGTGATTTTTGCTTCATTTAGAAGGTTTTTCTAAAATAACATACCAAGTTGTGATTTCAGTTGATATCATGCAGTGGTCAGGTATTTATTATGTGTGACATCTCTTGGTGCAACTGCGCTGAGGCTCAAATCTACACCAGCCCTGACATGGCTTAAATAAACTGGCTGTTGACAGCATTATTGAGAAGTCCCACATTTTGCCGCACGGGTTAAAAAGTCACACAATAAGTTGCAGAGGGGCACCATACAAAAAGGAAGAAATGTGATCAGTGAGATATTCATCATGTATTACATTTGGTGCAGGTACACAGTTTCTACCACTTGAATTAAAGGGGTAAAAAGACATGCACCTACACCACTCATTTCCTCCCCATGTTTAGGATTACTGGATGTTGGACTTTTGCAGTCCGGACATGCTGAAAGTTGTTGTTTTGCGACAGCTGTTGGCACACTGGGTCAAAAAAACATGCTGGCAGCGCAGCTACTTATCTACCTCATCCTACTGAACAGGAAAGGAGATTTTACTATGACAAGGATATGTGCTTTCCCATTGATAGACAGAAACCACTTTCAAAACAATAGTGTTAAATTTCAAATCTTTATTTAGAAAGGTGCAGCTTAAGGTATTGCAGTTTTGGGCTAACAACCCTCTGAGATCACAGCAGAGGTATATGATTTGAACGACAGCTTTGGCTCTGAAACGGTTACACACTGCCATTCGCATCTGACCCATTAAAGGAGAACTCCAGAATATAAAAATTGTCCCCCATACTGCCGGCAGTAAAAAAAAATAAAGACGTACATACCTTCCTCCGCTCCCCCCGGTCTCCACCGCGATCCACTTCCTGGTTGCCGGTGGTCGGATGAATCATACTGCGCTCAGCCAATCACCATCCGCAGCGAATTCCGACTCGACCGGCGATAGGCTGATCGGCAGTGTGAAAACGCTTCAGGACACAAAATTCTTCACTACACCGGCACCTGCTGCCGTGGCCGAAAACGTCACACTGCCGCTCAGCCTATCGCCGGCCGAGTCGGGACTTCACTGCGGCCGGTGATTGGCTGAGCGCAGTATGACCGACCACCGGCAACCAGGAAGAGGATCGTGGCGGAGGCGGTTACCGGAGGCCCCGGAGGAAGGTATGTACATCTTTATTTTTTTTACTGCCGGAAGTATGGGGGACAATTTTTATACTCTGGAGTTCTCCTTTAAGGGGTCATTTTTTTTTAATTAGCCGATCGGACCCTAAAATGGGTCAGATGCAAATGACTACTACCTTGTCCCAACGGACTGCATTCACTTGCATAGGGTCCTTCGGTGATCCAGAAATTTTACAGGAATTTAGCAGAGAAGAAAAAACATCCTTCTGGCCAGATTGCGTACGGAAATCCGAATAGCGGAGTCTGACTGTAATGTAAACGAGGCCTAACACATACCTTTGGGACAAAACGGTGTCATCAGTAACCGCCAAGACACATTATCCTGGTCTTTTTATAGTGAAATTTCCTTTCCATTTGGATTTAGCACAGACTGTTTGGAGGAGCAGTTCTCCTGCAGCACCTTGGGCTCTTATAAAGGTGACTATAGCTGGGTCTTTACACAAGGCTAGGAAGAGGAGTTCCTTGCATTTAGATGGAAGGAATTATCCAAAAGAAGTAGGGCTGGGCGGTATGACCAAATGTGTGTATCACGGTATTTTTGTAACTTTCGGCGGTTCCACGGTATATAACGCTATTTCCTCCCCCCCAAATTAATTATTAGCCCGGCGCTGCGCTATTCTGCCCCCCCCCCCCACAAAAATTAATTATCAGCCCAGCGCTGCCCCCATCAGGGTAAATACTCACATGTCACCCGCTGCCCTCCTCGTGCTGTTTGTTGCTGCCACCGCAGACACAAGGTAGACAAAATAAACTCACGCATGTTCCGACGTCGGCCTTACGCTGGGGACGGGAACGTCGGACAGCCGTCAGCCTATCACCGGCCGCAGCGATGTTCCGCATCGGCTGCTGATAGGCTGAGCCCACTGTCATGTAAGAAGCTCTGGGCGGCTTCTTACATGACAGTGGGCTCAGCCTATCAGCGGCCGAGGCGGAACATCGCTGGGGCCGGTGATAGGCTGACGGCTGTCTGACGTTCCATTCCCTAGGAAGCAGATGAAGCCGGTACCGGACCAACGGGAGGTGAGTTAAAGTTTATTTTGTTTATTTTTTGCAGCCCGGGCATAGGGATACCACACAGTATAAAGCAGTGGTCTTCAACCTGCCGACCTCCAGATGTTGCAAAACTATAACTCCCAGCATGCCCGGACAGCCAACGGCTGTCCGGGCATGCTGAGAGTTGTAGTTTTGCAACATCTGGAGGGTGGCAGGTTGAAGACCACTGGTATAGAGTGTCAGCGCCGGCGGCCGCAACAAACATGAGGATGAGGAGGGCAGCGCATGCGGGTGACATATCAGTATTTACCCTGATGGGGACAGCGCTGGGCTGATAATTAATTGGGGGGCAGAACAGCGCTCGCGGATGTCTTGTGATTAGTTCCCGATGTGGGGACAGCGCAGCGCTGGGCTCATTCATTCATTCCCTAGGGGGAGGGGCCCAACCGGTATTGCGGTATGGGTTAAAATTCATATCGTGCAGCACAAAAATGTCGATATTCGGTATGAACCGATATACCGCCCAGCCCTAAAAAGAAGCGATCCATAGTTTTCAGTTTCCAGAATTTGTTGAGCCGGCAGGTTTGGCAAGATTACCTACATGGCATAGGTCAGCACAATACTGGACCACAAGGGATCTGCCATTGTAAGAGTATGTGCACACTACAGAATAGACATTCTGGGGAGAGCTATCAAAACCTGTGTAGAGGAGAAGTTGACCAGTTGCCCATAGCAACCAATCAGATCGCTGCTTCCATTTTTAAAGCGGTCCTTTTCAAAAATGAAAGAAGCGACCTGATTGGTTGCCATAAGTCAACTTCTCTACACAGGTTTTGATCAATCTTCCCTTTTACGTGTATTAGGCATCGATGAATGAATCAGCTATATGACAGCGCGGGGGCGCAGTTCCCCATGACAGTGCCGTCCGCACGATTTTCTGCTGAAATAATGAGCATGTCAGGAATTTGAATTTCCAGAGTGCAGCAGAATCCCATTAAAGACAATAGGAAGTTGCCGCATGAAAATTACCGAGCGGAATTGCTCCACTTGGAAATTCTGTAGTGCGCACGGGGCCTAAGGCTACGTTCACACCATGTTCAGGTGCATACCCAGAAAGTAGCCTTCAGTCCCCACTGCCAGAACAGCATCCTTTCTGCACCTGTAAGGCTAGGTTCAGACTACGGAATTTCCGACAGCAATTTCGCTTTGAAATTGCCGGCAGAAATTCCGCTTGCTAAAATGTATAGTGTAGTGAATGGTTTTCTGTTCACAAACTCACACTGCCGAATTTGCGAAGCGGAATTTGTCAACGGAAAATCCGCTTGGAAATTTCTGCCTGAAGAATGGAGTTGCTCTTTCTTCAGGCGGAAATACTCGCGGAACACATTGCAGTCTATTGGAGACTGCAGTGTCCACGCGGTCCTAGCGCCGACTGATTCAGGCCGCACTCGGAATCTCTGGGTGGAAATTTTCTCCCGGGAGATTCTGCAGTGGGAACCGAGCCTTAGGGTTGTATACATTCTCATCTTCATTATTAAGTAGACTTATGGCCTGTGTAACAGAAAAAAAAAAATAATTTATATATATAATATATATATATATATATATATATCTCACAGGTTGGAGAACATCACCGCGTGATTAAAATTAGCTATATATTTTTTTTTCGTGTCTATGGCTCTTCAGGAGTTTGCAAAACTACAACTTCCATCATGCCTTTACAGCAGTGTTTCCCAACCAGTGTGCCTCCAGCTGTCGCAAAACTACAACTCCCAGCATGCCCGGACAGCCAACGGCTGTCCGGGCATGCTGGGAGTTGTAGTTTTGCAACAACTGGAAGCACACTGTTTGAGAAACACTACTTTACAGACTAAGGAGGTCGTGACATGATGGAAGTTTTAGCCTTGCTACTGATGGGAGTGTTAGTGCTATAGGTTAAAGGGGTACTCCCGTGGAAAAAAAATTTTTAAATCAACTGGAGCCAGAAAGTTAAACAGATTTGTAAATTACTACTATTAAAAAAATCTTAATCCTTCCAGTACTTATTAGCTGCTGAATACTACAGAGGAAATTCTTTTCTTTTTGGAATACAGAGCTCTCTGCTGACATCATGACCACAGTGCTCTCTGCTGACATCTCTGTCCATTTTAGGAACTGTCCAGAACAGCATATGTTTGCTATGGGGATTTTCCCCTACTCTGGACAGTTCCTAAAATGGACAGAGATGTCAGCAGAGAGCACTGTGCTCGTGATGTCAGCAGAAAGCTCTGTGTTCCAAAAAGAAAACAACTTCCTCTGTAGTATTTAGCAGCTAATAAGTACAGGAAGGATTAAGATTTTTTAATAGAAGTTATTTACAAATCTGTTTAACTTTCTGGCACCAGTTGATAAAAAAAATCCCTTTAAGGAACACTGGCCTCCGGCTGCCAATGCATGATGAGAGTTGTAGTTTTGTACCCTCAGCAAGGTCACATGTTGGGGAACGCTGCATTAGTCTGTCAGGGCATAATGGGAGTTGTGGTTTTAAACCACTGGAAAGCCATGGGTTGGGTGAACACTGCTATTAGGATATCAGGGGAGTTGTAGTCCTGCAACTGTTGGGAAAGTCATAGGTTGAACACAAGCCTTCGGCTGCCAAGGCATGCTGGGAGTTGTAGTTTCACAACAGCTGGAGAGCCACGGGTTGGGAAACTCTGCTATTGTATTTCAGGGCATGATGGGAGTCGTAGTTTCACAACCACTAGAAAACCATAGGACAGGAAAAAACGTCATAATATAATGTATACATTTTTTGCGCATGCCAATGTATAGCGGGACCACTGTATACCGAGCCTACGTCTTTTCATAAGCCCGAAATCTATACCAGTGCCCGATGCCACAACCTCCCGCCCTATAGAGAGGACTCCGCCGCAGGTTCCGGGCTCTCACCTCTTTACTCCGGTAATCCAGTCACTTCTTACGTTATCGCTCCGTTCTCACCAGGCCGCCATGATTCTCACGCTGCCGCAAAGCACGCTGGGGGGTAAACAGGACGTCGAGGCACGTGATACGTGAAGAGAACGCCGGGTGGAAGACTACATTTCCCGGCAGGCATTGCTGTCACCTCAGGGAGGCGGCTGCCCGTGTGGCGGATGTGAGTGTCTACTGTGTCCTCTATCGGCTTCTGCAGCTACATAAGGGTTTTCTTCAGTAAATGAATATATAAAATGACCCAAAATGACTGGTAGAAGAAGTGCATGTTTATTCTAACAGTGGCATTGTACTGACGGCTTGAATAAGTATGTGCACCCTAAGCCAGTGTTTCCCAATCAGGGTGCCTCCAGCTGTGGCAAAACCAGGGCTCAAGTCCTGCAGGAACGCATAGGAACTTTTTCCACTGCAGTTCCCACACTTTTTCTTCCAGGACTTGACCCCTGCCTTTGGCTGTCTGGGCATGCTGGTAGTTGTAGTTTTGCATCATTGGGAGGCACCTTGGTTAGGAATCACTGCCCCAACCTATGGCTTTACAGCTCCTGCAAAACATGCCATTGGCTGTCTGGGCATGCTGGGATTTGTAGTTTTGCAGCAGCTGGGGGCCCTCTGGTTGGGAAACACTAATCTGGAGTGGCATATGGGGAGATTTATCAAAACCTGTGCAGAGAAAAAGTTGCTGAGTTGCCCATAGCAACCAATCAGATCGCCTCTTTCATTTTTCAGAGGCCTTTGCAAAATTGAAAGCAGCGATCTGATTGGTTGTTATGGGCAACTCAGCAACTTTTCCTCTGGAGTACTATAGAGTACAATGTACATGGAGTACTATAGGACGGCACATGTCCATGGGAAACTGTCCATTTACCTTGAGACTAAAGGGGTATTCCAGCAATTAAATAATGTATCCCCTATCCTATAAGTGTCTAGTGAAGATAAGCACTGGAATACCGGGTACGCTGACACCCAACTGTATAGAACATGGGTCCTGGGGCTGAGGGGGCCCAAAGGCCTCATTGCCACATCAAAAGACTCCATTGTTATAAGAAGAATAAGGTCATTGTGTGAACAACTTTAAAGAGTCGTGATCTTGTTAAATTTTATGATCCTCCTAGTTCACTGCCCCCATCATGATAAACCACCTCCCGCCTTTATTTTTTATTATTTGTTAGTTTTCTATCTTGATATTGCTCTGTATTTTCTGCTCAGTCTCAGTCAGTTTCACAGACTGGGAAGGAGCGTTCCCCAGCAGGCGTGACATCATCTGAAGCCATACAGGGGAGAACTTCCTACCTCACTCTGCTACACACAGCCCAGAGCAGTTCAATGTGTGAGATGAGCTCTAATTGGATAAGGCTGCACACATCCCCTCAGCATTTCCTGATTTTGGACTTCTGCCAGGCCAGCAGGAATCCAAAGTCTGTGCAAGAGATGGGGGGAAATGTGCTATGGAACAGTAGGGAGACACCTAGTGGCAGCGTTTTTAAACACAAATAGAGCATAGAAAACTTTATTTTTTCTTAAAGTACATTAGAAAGATTTTTTATTTACCATAAGGAGTGCAATAGGAAAAAATAGTTTTAATGAGAGTGCCCATTTAAGGTTGTATTCACACTTACAGGATCTGCTGCAGATGTTATGCTGTGTTCACTCATTTTACAATTGTTTACATTGATATCTACAGCATCAATTATGCAGCAGATCCTGTAGGTGTGAATATACCCTAAATTCAGGGATGTAGCTATGGGGGGTGCAGAAGTAGCAGTCGCAGCGGGGCCCTGGTGCCTAAGGTGGCCAAGCAGCACATCTGCCCCATAAGAGACCAGCAGTGCTGACCAAAGACATTGTGCTGCCTGTGTCCAAGAGTGAAATGCTGCCCCCCCCCCTCCTAAAAAAGTAATATCCCAGGAGGACAAATAATATGCTACATGCCTCACAAATAATGTTCTAAATAATGTTCTATTTCCAGTATGTCCTTTTTTGTAATGGTGCATAAAGTTATACTGCATATTTAAAGGGGTTATCCACCATAAGGTGATTTTTATACGTACCTGTCAGGCAGGAATGGGCATGCTTAGGAAGGATCTGCACTTGTCTTGGGGCTAAATGGCTATGTCATGAGATTACCATAACACTGTGCCTAGCTTTTTGTGAACTTTTTGTGTATTTCCTGTTTGACTTTTCTATTTTTGACTACAAATCCCATAATTCCATTTTCCTCCCTCCCACACATCAGCCACCACACCCATTGAAACAAAAGACCTGTGGTTTTCAATCAGGGTGCCTACAGCTGTTGCATTAGTTGCAGATTGATCTCTCTCCCACCAAGCGATCGCTCCACCCATTGAAGCAGACAGGCTCCCTGTCATCAGCTGACTAGTGAGTCAGGCCTCAGCCACATTGCAAGCTGAGAAAAAACAGTAATTTTGTATGCTGATAAAAATAAATATTGGAGTATAAATCGCAGAAGAATTGTGAGAAAACTGTCACAGACAGGTACAGACACTATATTATGAACTACACTAACTTTACAACTCCTGTAGTATAGTCAAATAAAAAAAATTCCTGGAATACCCCTTTGAGAGCTCCACAGCAATACACCTCTGTAAACCCTTATAGTTAACAGGCCCACCTGTGTCCTCACAGAGGTAACAAGCCTCACTCAACCCCCCCCCCCTTTAGTGTGCAGTTAATGAATAAAAAATGTATAAAAAATAAATAAAAAATATATATAAAAAAAACAACCTTTACTCACCTAGGATGCGTTCCTCCATTGTCCTCTTCTTTCTTCTCTGATGCCTTCACACACCACAAGCTGGTCTATGCAGGAGGCCTATGGGTCTGCAGGAGCACCCTGATGATGTCACAGGTCCGACACAGAGGGCGCAATGAACTCATTTCCTTATGGCTTATGCCCTCTGCGTTGGACATGTGACGTCATCAGCATGCTCCCACAGTCCCACAGGCTTTAGACATAAACCAGCCTGTGAAGTGTAATAGTACAGAGGCCATGGCTCTGCAAGCGGCACTCGCTCTGAGGCCACAGGCCCCTTAGCTGCCACAGGGCCCCACCGCCAGCCCTGAAGGCGGACGGCCTACCAGGAATATTCCAGGTATCCAGGTAGGCCAGTCCAGCCCTTTCTTGGGGCGCCCTGTTCAGCGGGACCCATTGTAGGGCCAGCCCTGGAAACCAGTATTATATTTGGCACCTAGGGCCCTGTTGAAAATTTTACATTGGGGCCAAGAATATAGAAGTTACACCTCTGCCTAATTCTCATCTAAACTGACTATGCCATAAACACCTAACAGATGTGGGTCCCACCTCTGGGACCTGCACCAATCTTTAGAACAGGGCCACCGATCCCTGCCAGCCTGGTAACAGCATCCCGAGTCTTTCAGGATTCAATGCTACTTCATAAGTACCAATGATGTCTAGCAAAGAATAGCTAACTCAGCTGTTTTTGTAATCCCAGCCACTTCTTTTCGCTGTAACCAGGCCGCAGGGGGCCGGCTTCTTTACCAGTTATAGGTCTTTTATCCCCAGTTCAGTTATTCTCCATTATTATAATTTTGTGTACTGATCATCTGATATTTATCCTCCATGATTGACCCTTCTTCTGCATCACTACCTACTATACCACCTACCAGAGGCATAGCTAGCAGTGAGGGAAAGAGTGTGGTCAAGAGTTGGGGAGGTTACACTGTGAAAACTGCCCCTGGTGCTCCTTTTACCTACATTCATGTTCTCAGGATGTAGGGTCATCTATCTCTATTGTGGAACAAAAAAGCCATCAGCCCCTGCAGTGGTAAAAATGTGTTACCCGGTTTGGGGGCCTACTTAGGCCTTAGATGTGTTTTGCCCCCCTTATGCTAATCTCCTAGGTACGCATCAGTGGCGCTTGAACCATTACCAAATCCTAGGCTCATTTGACTATTCTCCTGATTTACTAGACCCTTAGCTCTAAAGGTTATGCTTACAATTGACCCCCACTATATGTTCCAGCCTTACTCCTGTTGATGATTTTTGGATGACCTGCCCATCTCTTTGTCATACCCTTCTAGGTACATACTTAGACTTTTTACATGTTCTGTTAGCCATAGCTATTGTACCTCCAAATGTACCCCCTTACTGATAAATGCTATTCAGAAAAGGGAGACATTAGTTCTAACGGCCAGCTTTATAGATTATATCTTTTATTTTGCATAAATATTATATAATGTTATAAGTTATAATTAACATAAGTATAAGTAACATGTTTAGCAATCATAAAAATATCTGTCATTCCTAAAATCCATTATTCACAGAAGTCAGTGAACTCAACTTAGGCTTGTTTCACACTAGCAAATTACTCCGTTTAGCAAGTTCCGTCCTAAAATCAGCTGTCATCGGCAGTAACCAAATCCTATACGTCCGTTAGAAAATCCCATTATAGTCTATGGGATTTTTCTAATATCCGTTTTAATCCATTATAGTCCGTTATTGATAACAGATGTTATTTTGTGACGGAAGATAGTACGGAAGAAAATAGTTCATGAACTATTTTCTTCAGTACTATCTTCCGTCACAAAATAACGTCCGTTATTAATAATGGACTATAATGGATTAAAACGGATATTAGAAAAATCCCATAGACTATAATGGGATTTTCTAACGGACGTATAGGATTTGGTTACTGCCGGTGACAGCTGATTTTAGGACGGAACTAGCGACGGAACTTGCTAAACGGAGTAATTTGCTAGTGTGAAAGAAGCCTTATTCTTATTTCATTTGTGTGGAATTGATAAAAATGTATTAGCTTTAGTCGTGCTTTGAAGGTCTTATTAAAGATAAATGTGATTTTTTTCATTAAAGGCTATGGAGAGATTTTCTTTACTGTATAGAATTGTACCATTTGCATGTTATTACAATACTATGAAACAATAATACAAATTGTGGTGCCACGAGAGGTGTAAGAAGTACCTGTTCACTTTGTGACGCCAGGGCACCGTTAGCCTATACACAGTCCGAGGTTGGAGACAGCTTCTCCTGGGCCAGACACGGGGAGTAAATGAACGCACCGATGTCAGGTTACGGATAACTGCCTTTACTGAGCAGGGTGCCGATGTTAATACTGACAGGATGGTGCATAGTGAGAGGATGCAGCATAAACCCCTTGCAAGCCCTGTTGGGACTTGTGGTGCTTTCACCCAAAAAATTTATACTGACTGAGAAAGGTTTGAAGATTGATCCAGGTAGCTAGGGTCCTGTCAAGGTCCTGTAGCTTTTTTCACCAGGGAATGAACTTCAACCGTGCAGGTGATCCTTGCAGAATGACCGGATAAGATAGAATTGTTCTATCTTAACCTCTTGGGGATGCAGGGCGTACCTATACACCCTGCGCCTACTCCCGCGATATAACGTGGGGTCACATGGTCATCGCAGTGATGTCCGGTATTAACCCTTTAGAAGCGGCGATCAAAGTTGATTGCCGCTTCTAAAGTAAAAAGCATTCCTGGCAACTCAGTCGGGCTGATCAGGACCACCGCGGTGAAACCACGGTGTCCCGATCAGCTGTACGGTCACAAGGAGGGTCCCTACCTGCCTCCTCGTTGTCCGCTCGCTGAATGACTGCTCCGTGCCTGAGATCCAGGCAGGGACAGTCGAGCGCCGAAAACACTGATCAATTATATGCTATGGCATAGCATTGATCAGTGTATGCAATCTGTGTAATGCATGTTATAATCCCCTATGGGGGCTATAACATTGCAAAAAAAAAGTGGAAAAAAAAGTTAATAGAGATGATTAAACCCCTTTCCTAATAAAAGTTTGGCTTTTCCTATTTAAAAAACAAAAAACTGTGTAAATAAATATAAACATATGGGGTATCACCACATGCGTAAATGTCCGAACTATAAAAATATATTGTCAATTAAACCGCAGGGTCAATGGTGTACACGAAAAACATTCCAAAGTACAAAATAGCGTATTTTTGGTCACTTTTATACCATAAAAAAACATAAATTACTCTTACTGGTAATTGTTTTTCGTTGAGCCCATGATGGCACCTTTGGAGAGACCGCCTCCTTCCTCAGGACAGGAAACAGCAACTGGAAACAGTTTGCATGTAAGGACCATAGGAGCTGCTATTCCCCAGTTCTTAAGCAAGTATCAAGGAGTAACAACCCAAAAGGAATAATCAGCCATATGCTACATACATAGCTAGGAAATATTAATATATATATATATATATATATATATATATATATATTTATTTATTTTTTTTCATATATCATGGGAGGGAATTAGTAGGTGCCATCATGGGCTCAACGAAAAACAATTACCGGTAAGAGTAATTTATGTTTTCCCTATCGCCCATGATGGCACCTTTGGAGAGTGAGTAGACTAGACTAATTAGGGGGGGGGGGGGGGGGGACTACTGCCTGGAGAACTTTACGACCAAATGAAAGTTCCTCGTCTCTCATTTGATTCAACCTGTAGTGTTTGTAAAAGGTATGTGGTGAACTCCAGGTGGCTGCTCTGCAGATCTGCTGAATAGAAGCTGAGGCTCTTTCTGCCCAGGATGTAGAAACTGATCAGGTAGAATGAGCGCTAAACCCTGAAGAGGGATTTAGATTTGCAGAAGTGTATGCTAGCTGGATGGATTGTTTTATCCACCTCGCCACAGTGCTAGGAGCTGCTGCTCTACCTTTATTCGGCCCCTGGAATTGAAGTAACAACTTAGGCGATAGGCGCCAATCTTTAGACATCTCCAAATAGTGAAGAAGACATCTCCTAACATCTAGACAATGGAATTCTTTTTCCTTGTCATTCTTAGGATCTTCACAGAAGGAAGGTAGAATCACAACCTGAGTTCTATGGAAGTCAGAGACCCTCTTGGGGAGAAAGGCTGGATCAGGAGACAACACCACTGTTACGCCTAGCGCTCCGGGTCCCCGCTCCTCCCCGGAGCGCGTACGGCGTCTCTCTCTCCCCAGCGCCCCGGTCGGTCCCGCTGACCGGGAGCGCTGCACTGTCATGGCCGTCGGGGATGCGATTCGCACAGCGGGACGCGCCCGCTCGCGAATCGCATCCCAGGTCACTTACCCGTTCCCGTCCCCTGCTGTCATGTGCTGGCGCGCGCGGCTCTGCTCTCTAGGGCGCACGCGCGCCAGCTCCCTGAGACTTAAAGGGCCAGTGCACCAATGATTGGTGCCTGGCCCAATTAGCTTAATTGGCTTCCACCTGGTCCCTGACTATATCTGACCTCCTCCCATGCACTCCCTTGCCGGATCTTGTTGCCCTTGTGCCTAGTGAAAGCGTTTTGTGTGTCCAAAGCCTGTGTACCAGAACTTCTGCTATCCACCCTGACTACGAACCTTGCTGCCTGCCCCGACCTTCTGCTACGTCCGACCTTGCTTCTGTCTACTCCCTTGTACCGCGCCTATCTTCAGCAGCCAGAGAGGTTGAGCCGTTGCTAGTGGATACGACCTGGTCACTACCGCCGCAGCAAGACCATCCCGCTTTGCGGCGGGCTCTGGTGAAAACCTGTAGTGACTTAGAACCGGTCCACTAGCACGGTCCACGCCAATCCCTCTCTGGCACAGAGGATCCACCTCCTGCCAGCCGGCATCGTGACAGTAGATCCAGCCATGGATCCCGCTGACGTCCCTCTGCCTTATATCTCTGATATCACCTCGGTGGTCGCCCAGCAATCCCGACAGATCGCCCATCTAACCCACCAGCTGTCGGAAGTATTCACCATTGTGCAGCAACTTCAGTCGCAACTTCAGCAGCAATCATCTCCTCCGCCAGCTCCTGCACCCCTTCCGCAGCGAGTGGCCACTCCTAGCCTCCGCCTGTCCTTGCCGGACAAATTTAATGGGGACTCTAAGTTTTGCCGTGGCTTTCTTTCGCAATGTTCCCTGCACTTGGAGATGATGTCGGACCAGTTTCCTACTGAAAGGTCTAAGGTGGCTTTCGTAGTCAGCCTTCTGTCTGGAAAAGCCCTGTCATGGGCCACACCGCTCTGGGACCGCAATGACCCCGTCACTGCCTCTGTACACTCCTTCTTCTCGGAAATTCGAAGTGTCTTTGAGGAACCTGCCCGAGCCTCTTCTGCTGAGACTGCCCTGCTGAACCTGGTCCAGGGTAATTCTTCCGTTGGCGAGTACGCCATACAATTCCGTACTCTTGCTTCTGAACTTTCCTGGAATAATGAGGCCCTCTGCGCGACCTTTAAAAAAGGCCTATCCAGCAACATTAAAGATGTTCTGGCCGCACGAGATACTCCTGCTAATCTGCATGAACTCATTCATCTAGCCACTCGCATTGACATGCGTTTTTCTGAGAGGCATCAAGAGCTCCGCCAGGAAAAAGACTTAGATCTCTGGACACCTCTCCCACAGTCTCCATTGCAATCTGCGCCTAGGCCTCCCGCCGAGGAGGCCATGCAAGTGGATCGGTCTCGCCTGACCCTGGAAGAGAGGAATCGCCGTAAGGAAGAGAATCTTTGTCTGTACTGTGCCAGTACCGAACATTTTTTGGTGGATTGCCCTATCCGTCCTCCACGTCTGGGAAACGCACGCTCGCACCCAGCTCTCGTGGGTGTGGCGTCTCTTGATGCTAAGTCGGCTTCTCCACGTCTCACGGTGCCTGTACGGATTTCTTCTTCAGCCAGCTCTTCCCTCTCAGCCGTGGCCTGCCTGGACTCTGGTGCCTCTGGGAATTTTATTCGGGAGTCCTTGGTGAATAAATTCCGCATCCCGGTGACCCGTCTTGTCAAGCCACTCCACATTTCCGCGGTCAACGGAGCCAGGTTGGATTGCACCGTGCGTTTCCGCACGGAGCCCCTCCTAATGTGCATCGGACCTCATCATGAGAAAATTGAGTTTTTGGTCCTCTCCAATTGCACTTCTGAAATTCTCCTTGGACTACCCTGGCTTCAACACCATTCCCCAACCCTGGATTGGTCCTCAGGGGAGATCAAGAGCTGGGGTACCTCTTGCTTCAAGGACTGCCTTAAACCGGTTCCCAGTACTCCCTGCCGTGACCCTGTGGTTCCTCCTGTATCCGGTCTCCCTAAGGTCGTTATGGACTCTGCCCGCCTTAAGAAGTGCCTCTCCCCCCCTCCCAGTCCAGTCAGTCAAGCCTCGGTGCCTCCTCGTGGCCCTCGTCCTGGTGTCACACTGCCCCGTGCCAGGCCTCGCCCTCTGCCCTCCCTCCCCATTCCCACTCCTGCTGTACTGCCTGCCGTTGAGGAATCCCTCCATCCTTTCCCGGTGTCCTCATCCCAGGGGGGGCAGTTACCGGACAAAGAGAAGGGGAGACCTAAGGGGGGGGGGTACTGTTACGCCTAGCGCTCCGGGTCCCCGCTCCTCCCCGGAGCGCGTACGGCGTCTCTCTCTCCGCAGCGCCCCGGTCGGTCCCGCTGACCGGGAGCGCTGCACTGTCATGGCCGTCGGGGATGCGATTCGCACAGCGGGACGTGCCCGCTCGCGAATCGCATCCCAGGTCACTTACCCGTTCCCGTCCCCTGCTGTCATGTGCTGGCGCGCGCGGCTCCGCTCTCTAGGGCGCACGCGCGCCAGCTCCCTGAGACTTAAAGGGCCAGTGCACCAATGATTGGTGCCTGGCCCAATTAGCTTAATTGGCTTCCACCTGGTCCCTGACTATATCTGACCTCCTCCCATGCACTCCCTTGCCGGATCTTGTTGCCCTTGTGCCTAGTGAAAGCGTTTTGTGTGTCCAAAGCCTGTGTACCAGAACTTCTGCTATCCACCCTGACTACGAACCTTGCTGCCTGCCCCGACCTTCTGCTACGTCCGACCTTGCTTCTGTCTACTCCCTTGTACCGCGCCTATCTTCAGCAGCCAGAGAGGTTGAGCCGTTGCTAGTGGATACGACCTGGTCACTACCGCCGCAGCAAGACCATCCCGCTTTGCGGCGGGCTCTGGTGAAAACCTGTAGTGACTTAGAACCGGTCCACTAGCACGGTCCACGCCAATCCCTCTCTGGCACAGAGGATCCACCTCCTGCCAGCCGGCATCGTGACAACCACTCTATCATTAAAGACAGACAAATAGGGCTGGTTAATAGAGAAACTAGTAATTTCCTCAACCCTCATGACGGACGTGACTGCCAAAAGAAACACAAGCTTAAAGGTAAGAATCTTTAAGGGAACCTCAACTAATGGCTCAAAGGGAGTTTTAGTGAGACTATTTAGAACAATATTTAAGTCCCAAGGTGGAACCAATGGTCTAACCACCGGAGACATCCTAACTGCTGCTGATAAAAATCTTTTTATCCAGGGATTATTCCGCTAGTTTATAATCAAAAAGAGCACTAAGTGCTGACACTTGAACTTTTAAAGTACTGGGTCTAAGCCGTTTATCTAGACCCGCTTGCAAAAAATCTAATATTTTTGGGATGTCAGGAGTCTTAAGAACATCAATATGGTTCTGCATGAATCTACCAAAGGCTTTCCAAGTTCTTAAATAAATTTGAGAAGTTACCTTTTTTCTGCTCGCCAACAGAGTAGTAATAACATGATCAGAAAGACCCCTTTGCTCTAAGATGCCCCGCTCAACCGCCATGCCGTCAGATGCAGATTGGAGGTCTCGGCATGCATAACTGGACCTTGTTGTAGAAGGTAGAAGGTTCGGGGACTCTGGAGGGATCTGACACTGATATCTTCCTCAACCAGGGGAACCATACCCTGCGGGGCCAGAATGGGGCAATGACCACTACTCTCGCCCTGTCTTCTCTGATCTTCCTTAGGACTCTTGGAAGTAACCTGACTGGAGGGAAGGCATGAAGAAGTCCCCTGCACCAACTCTGTTAAAAAGCGTCTATCCCCAGGGGGTGATCCGCTGGTGACAGGGAGAAAAAATCTTTTACTTTCCTGTTGGCCTTTGAGGCGAACAGATCTATGCGGGGAGTACCCCAACGTTGACAAATCTGGAGAAAGATTGTCTGATCTAACTCCCAATCCCCTTGGTTCAGGCGATGTCTGCTGAGATAGTCCGCCACCTGATTTTGGGACCCCTTTAGATGGAGAGCAAACAAGGAGCTGAGAGGCATCTCTGCCAGTCTGAAGATGTGATGACAAGTCCTCATGAGGGAAGGGGATCTGGTACCCCCCTGATGATTTAAGTAGGCAACTACTGTGGAATTGTCTGACAGAACTTTTAGGTCTTTTCCGCCAAGCCGAGGAATGGATTGAGAGATGGCGAACAGGACTGCCTTCAATTCCCTTAGGTTCTGAGATTCTCTGGAAATCTCCTGACTCCATTGACCCTGAAGGATTAAGGATTCTCGTGGGCTCCCCACCCCCGGGGGCTTGCGTCTGTAGTAAGGCAAAATTCGTTCTTTTTTACCCAATAAATGCCCTTTTCTAGATTTGCCGGATTTAACCACCAGAGAAGGGACCTCTTTACTTGGGCTGAAGGGGTCATGTAAGTGTCTAGTGAATCGGGGACTCCGTCCCACTGGCTAAGGATTTGTTCCTGTAGCCTCCTCGAATGGTACTGAGCCCATAAAACTGCTGGGATACAAGAAGTTAATAGGCCCAGGACAGACATGGCCTCCCTTATGCGGAGCTCCTTTAGTTTCAGTAGCTGAGACACTTTCTTCCTGACACAAAATCACCTTGGATTGGGGAAGAAAGGAGATTTGACGGGTGGAATCCAGGCCTATCCCCAGGAATGTGCATACCTGAGAAGGGACCAGGTGGGATTTGTCTAGATTCACTTCCCACCCTAGTTTCAACAGAATTTTTTGAGTCTGAAGAACCTGCCGAATCAAGAGCTCCTCCGAGTCTGACACCAAAAGGAAATCGTCTAAGTACGGAACTATGACTATATTCTGTTCTCTTACATGGGCCATTACTTCGGCCATAAGTTTGGTGAAGACTCAGGGAGCCTGTGATAGGCCAAAGGGAAGCGCCTGAAACTGGAGGTGAAACAGACAGGTTCCCAAGACTACCGCCACCCTTAAATATTTTTGATGACCTTGAAAAATCGGGTCATGATAATATGCATCCCTCAAGTCCAAGGTGACCATAAAACAGTTCTGGTTCAGGTTCAGGATAGCTGATTGAATTGTTTCCATCCGAAATTTCTGGTACTTCAGGAAACGATTGAATAGCTTGAGATTTATTATAGTGTGGAAGGAGCCATTGGGCTTTCTTACCAGGAAGAGCGTGGAGTAGTATTCCAGACCTCGCTCTTCTTCCGGAACCTGAACCAGAACCCTCTTCTGAATCAAGGAGAAAACGTATTTCTCCAGGGCAGCCTGTTTCTCTGGAAACCTTCGGAGATCTGTTGGACAAAACCCAGTGGCTTGCAGAAATTTTCTCCCATTGGGGAAGAAAATGAGACAACCTGCCCCCCACTGGGAACCTTAAGTCATTGCTGACTGGACTTCTTGGAGGTTTCAGGGGTAGTGAACATGAAACCTCTGCTTCTTTTCTGGCCTCGCCACTGCCTGGCCCTGTATGAACCTCTCCGAAATTCCACCCTTCCTCTTTCACGAAAGGGCATCTTATTCTGGATGGGGAAGGAAGGGATCAAGGGAAAGGCCTTCTTCCTATCCGCTGCTTTCTCTAAGACTAGATCTAAATCAGTCCCAAAAAGAAAGGAACCTTCACAGGGTATAGCACATAATTTAGATTTGGAGGTAAGATCACCTCCTTTCCACTCTTTAACCCAAATAGCCCATCTGGCAGAGTTGGCACAGGCCAAGGCTTTAGCGGATAGTCTTAGGGTGTCTGCAGAAGCATCCGATATAAAGTCTGCCGCTGCTGCCAAGGTAGGGATTGATTGAAGCAATTGGTCTCTAGGAGCACCATCCCTGATCTGCTCCTCCAGCTGATTAATCCAGACCTTTAAAGATCTTGCCACAGATGTGGTAGCCATAATTGGCCTGAAGGAGCCTGCTGCTGCTTCCCAGGCTCTTTTAAGAAATCCATCAGCCCTTCTATCCATTGGTTCCTTTAGAGAGCCGGCATCTTCAAATGGTAAGGCTGATTTTTTAGACATCTTAGCTACAGGTGGATCAATTCTCGGGGACATATCCCAAAAGACGTTGAATTCTTCTTGATAAGGATATTTTCTCTTATTAATGCTCGGTACTATAGCATATCTCTTATCTGGTCTTTGCCATTCAGACTTTATAATAGAGGTCAAAGAGTCATGCACTGGAAAACCAATCATTTTGCGGGGTGTAAGGCCTTCATACATGCGATCTTGCACAGATAAAGGCTCAATCCTATCATCAAGTTTCATGGTAGATCTAACTACTCTGACTAGACTGTCCACATTTTCAGTAGGAAAAAGAGCACCGCTATGAATCTCCTCCCAGATTTCTGACTCTTCATCCAAATCACCTTCTTCAAATTCAAAAAAATCTCTTTGCTCCGAACAACCAGGTACAGAAGACTGGATGGCTATAGTGGAATAACTAGGCTCTGGCTGCACTAATGACCAAGTGGACATACAGGCCTTAATCTCTTCTCTGACTACCTCCTGCATACTCTTGGAGAAAGACAGAGACACATCCTCCACAATTCTTTTAACACAGGCTTCACAACTTAAATAACTTAAATAATTTGGATCCAACTTCTTTCTACAAAGAACACACTCTTTACTCTTATATTTAGCCTTCCTAGGCGTTTCCTTAGCCTAAAACAAATGAACAAAAAACTACCATTAAAAGGTTGCAAAAAAAGACTTCATGGGACAAGTGTCCCCTTACCCCACCATAGTACCGGTTCGGCTGTCACAGCAGGCTCCATTTCAATGCGGGTCGCTGGTTCCACTGACCTGGAGCAAGCAACTCTCCTGGATCCTGGAGAGGTACTGGACTGGCTGGGCGCCCCTCCTTTTAAATCCCCCGCCGGATTCCGTCCTTCCCGGTCAGAAGCCGCAAGGACTTCCCTCTCCGGGTACTTAGAATAGGCCGCAGCGCCCCCTTTCTCCTCCCGGCAAAAGTGCACTGACGTTACGTGCGCTGAATACGTACGCACGTCAAGCAACGTGCATGCAGACTCCGCCCCCCCTCTTCCCGGAAGCGAACGCCGCCGGATCGTGAACGCTAGGCCGCGCCGCAAGAGGAGGAGGAGAAGGCCGCATGCCGTTGCTGGAGGGAGCGATTGGGACCGGGAGACACGCGCCATGCGCGAGACGGGGAGAGGTTGCCCAGACTTAGCGGCTGCCCCCATACGAAGGACTTTAAGCCGCTTGCAGGTACCCTGTATGTCTCAATTAGACCAGTGCCCCCACAGTCCCCATACTTACATGCAAACTGCCCGGTTAGTACGGGACCCGGTTACCATCCGCAGGACAGGAAACAGAACTGGGGAATAGCAGCTCCTATGGTCCTTATATGCAAACTGTTTCCAATTCCTGTTTCCTGTCCTGAGGAAGGAGGCGATCTCTCCAAAGGTGCCATCATGGGCGATAGGGAAAAATTTATAAAAAGCTATCAAAAAGTCAGATCAAAACAAAAAAAGTACCAATAAAAACTTCAGATCACGCTGCAAAAAAATTAGCCCTCAAACAAGTTATAGGGATCAGAAGAGGGCATTTTTAAACGTTTTAATTATTAACGCATGTAGTTATGATTTTTTCCAGAAGTAAGACTAAATCAAACCTATATAACTAGGGTATCATTTTAATCGTATGGACCTACAGAATGAAGAGAAGGTGTCATTTTTATGAAAAAATGCACTGTGTAGAAACGAAAGCCCCCAAAAGTTACAAAATGGCATTTTTGGGGTTTTTAAATTTTGTCCCACAATGATAAAAAATTTTTTTTTTTATTTCGCCTTAGATTTTTGGTAAAATGACTGATGTCATTACAAAGTAGAATTGGTGGCACAAAAAAGCCATCATATGGGTCTGTAGGTGCAAAATTGAAAGGGTTATGATTTTTAAACGGTGAGGAGGAAAAAACTAACCAAGGGGTTAAAGGGAATCTGTCACCAAGTTTTACTCTTATATTACGGGTGGCGACACATAATAGAGGTTAATATTACGTGTCCTACCATGCCTGGATGTTTACTGGTACATCTAGAAATGTAAAGAAAACCACTTTTATAAATGTCACACACAGTATGTAAATGAGACTCAGGTAGTCATTTGGGCGTGTGGCTGATTAAGTAGTCATGGCTCCCCGGGCTGTAATCACTACTATTCAGGCATTAATAATTCCTATCTAGGTTTGATTGAGCAGCTCAGTCAGGGCCTGGGATGTCAATCATGTCTGGGTAGGCGTGATTAAAGCCTGAATAGGCCTGATCACAGCCCGGGGTACCATGACTACTTCAGCAAGCCGCATGCTTGGTGACTAATTCAGCATGCCTGGTGACTACTTAGGCCTCATTTACATACTGGGTGTGACATTCAAAAAAGTTATTTTCTCCACATTTTAAGACGTGCCATCAGATAACCAGGCATAGTGGGACACAGTATATTAACCTCTATTGTGTGTTTCCACTCATTCTATAGGGTAAGACTTGGCTGCGTGCCACTTCCGGAAGGAAGCAGTGCAAACTTGTGCTTGCCCCAACCACTGTTCTTAGCTACTTGGACGATCCACCCTAAATGGCAGCCCCCAACTGGGCGACAATTCTTACACTTGTTCAATGCACAGGGTGTCAGGGAAGGCAGACAGGCCAGGTCTGCAATCCATGGGCATAAAAGATACCAACAAGGGGTTAATCCAAAACAATCCAGAGAGTCAAAACCTAGAGGGTGGTATATTACAAAATCAGCAACAACTACAGGACAGGACAAGCCAGGGTCAAACCAGGAGGGTAGCGCAGTACAAAGTCAGGAGACAAAGACAGGATGAAGGACTTGCGGCCATATTTTACACAGCAAAACTTCTGCGGCCAAATGTCCGCTGTGTGAAAGGGACCTATCCTTAGATTTTGTGGCATTGTGAGCGGAATCTCATTAAACGCACTGGGGCTTGAATTTTGGCAGAATTCTGTGTTTAGAGAACATGAATGGGACACCCTGTACCATATTCTTTTAACTATAGTATCAAATAGAATTGGACAGGCGTCCTGCACTCACCGCATAGGTACTGGTCACTCGGCTCCCATCTCAGGCTCCTCCTCCGGGAAGGCTGGCAAGGTAACATTAGGCCCCACGTTACCTTGCCAGCCTTCCCGGAGGAGCAGCCCAATATGGGAGCCGAGTGACCAGTACCTAGGCGGGGGGTGCAGGACGCCTGTCCAATTCTATTTGATACTATTGCTGATACCTATTTCATATTGTCCTAGCACTGCCGCGGGTGGAGTTATCTGGTTACCTAGCTTTATAGTTAAGTATCGGTGTCACTTGTTCTTTATTCACAGTTATATTCTTTTAACTACCTAAGAATTTTTACATCTCTGACTGGTGTTATGTGCTGTTTTTTATTTTTAATATTATCAGTTTCATGTATATTCACTCTTTTTATTCATGTTCTTATTTTCCATTAGTGGGTAAAACTGCCCCACACCCCTCGTTATATATGTAATCTGCCCCCCATCACTTATTGATACTTATCCATGGTTACAATACATGAAAACTTGTGGTGCAGTTTCCCATAGCCAACAAACTGATTCCAGCATTAAAAGTTGGAATGCAGCAATGCAAAAATAGCTTTTTTTCTTTCATAAAACATCTTTTTAGTAGCCAAAAGTACTAAAACATATATAAAAAGCTAACAAATATTGGTATCACCACATTCATACTGAACTGTGGCATAAAGATAACATGTTATTTTTTTACACACAATAAACCGCAAAAGATAAATGAAAAACAACACAATTGTAATTTATTTTAAATTAAAGTCCACTAGAGGGCGTCATTGTCTGTGTAAAAAATATATAAAGAGACTTCAGCTTTTTTTCAGTGTAGCCGAGATCCAATAGACAATCCTATGGTTGTATATGGTTGTATTGTTAAATGATGTCTCTATTTTTAT
Organism: Hyla sarda; assembly: GCF_029499605.1. Taxonomy (NCBI): domain Eukaryota; kingdom Metazoa; phylum Chordata; class Amphibia; order Anura; family Hylidae; genus Hyla; species Hyla sarda. The sequence continues at coordinate 82,044,522 of NC_079190.1, forward strand.
AGTTTTCAAATTTTAAGTTCATGATGAGATTTCCTCCAAAATACCACTAAATTTTAAAAATGCATGGAAAGTAATTGTTGTAGAGAGTACCTTAACCTTACCCTAACCTAGTGTTTTCCAAAATGTATTCCTCCAGTTGTTACAAAACTACAACTCCCAGCATACCTAGACAGCCTTTGGCTGTCTGGGCATGCTGGGAGTTGTAGTTTTGCAACAGCTGGAGACACACTTTTTGGAAATACATTGCACTACTTGTTACATGAATAGAAAATCTTGGTAAACCATGATATTGATAGTGCAGTCGAGTCTGCAGCTACCATATTTTGAAGCATAATACAGTCATGGCCATAAATGTTGGCACCCCTGAAATTTTTCTAGAAAATGAAGTATTTCTCACAGAAAAGGATTGCAGTAACACATGTTCTGCTATACACATGTTTATTCCCTTTGTGTGCATCGGAACTAAACTAAAAAGGGGAGTAAAAAAAAGCAAATTGGACATAATGTCACACCAAAGTCCAAAAATGGTCTGGACAAAATTATTGGCACCCCTTCAATATTGTGGAAAAATAAGATTGTTTCAAGCATGTGATGCTCCTTTAACCCCTTAAGGACCAGGCCATTTTACACCTTAAGGACCAGAACGTTTTTTGCAAATCTAACCACTGTCACTTTAAACATTAATAACTCTGGAATGCTTTTAGTTATCATTCTGATTCCGAGATTGTTTTTTCGTGACATATTCTACTTTAACTTAGTGGTAAAATTTTATGGTAAATTGCATCCTTTCTTGGTGAAAAATCCCCAAATTTGATGAAAAAAATGCAAATTTTGCATTTTTCTAACTTTGAAGCTCTCTGCTTGTAAGGAAAATGGATATTCAAAATACATTTTTTTTGGGTTCACATATACAATATGTCTACTTTATGTTTGCATCATAACATTTATGAAGACACCAGAGGGCTTCAAAGTTCAGCAGCAATTTTGAAATTTTTCACAAACTTTTCAAACTCACTATTTTTCAGGGACCAGTTCAGTTTTGAAGTGGATTTGAAGGGTCTTCATATTAGAAATACCCCATAAAAAATCCCATTATAAAAACTACACCCCCAAAGTATTCAAAATGACATTCAGTAAGTGTATTAACCCCTTCCCGACCTATGACATACCTGTACGTCATGGGTGGCAAGGTGTTCCCGACCCATGACATACAGGTACGTCATGAACATTACTGCCGCTACTCGCGGCATCCCGCAGCGCTCGGAAAGATGGTGGCTATCACTGATAGCCAGCCATCTTACCGTGCGACCACGGGGGGTTTCGTCCCCCTCCCCCCCCAGCGATCGCTGCTATCAGCTGGTCAAATCTGACTAGCTGATAGCAGCTTTTCCCTATGAAAATACTCAGCAGCGCGGTGTGTGAGTCCCGATCACGAGGATTGGGACACACACCGCTCTGCTAAGTGTCCCTGACCCGTCCCCCAGCGTCACTTACCCGTCCGAGCGGTGTCCCGAGCGGTCCCGGCGGTCCCGGCGTCCTCCATGCGGTCCTGGCTGCGCTGCGTCCCGGAGGTGAGTTTCCGGCAGCAGTGCGGCATCTTCATTGGCAGCAGTGAGATCGCCGTAAAGCGATCTCACTGCTGCCTCTGAGAGTTTCAAAACTGCAACTCCCAGCATGCCCAGACAGCCTTTGGCTTTCTGGGCATGCTGGGAGTTGTAGTTTTGCAATATCTGGAGGTCCTCAGTTTGGAGACCACTGTATAATGGTCTCCAATCTGTGCTCTTCCAGATGTTGCAAAACTACAACTCCCAGCATGCTCAGTCTGTCCAGGCATGCTGGGAGTTGTAGTTCTCTAACATCTGGAAGAGCACAGATTGGAGACCATTATACAGTGGTCTCCAAACTGTGGACCTCCAGATGTTGCAAAACTACAACTCCCAGCATGCCCAGACTGCCCAAGCATGCTGGAAGTTGTAGTTCGGCAACATCTGATCCTTCAGATATTGCCGAACTACAACTTCCAGCATGCCTGGGCAGTCTGGGCATGCTGGGAGTTGTAGTTTTGCAACAACTGGATACACACTAGTTGGGAAACATTGTCCGTTTCCTAACTCAGTGCCTCCAGCTGTTGCAATTGTTGCAAAACTATAACTCCCAGCATGCACTGACAGACCATGCATGCTGGGAGTTGTAGTTTTGCAACAGCTGGAGGCACACTGGTTTGGAAACACTAAGTTTGGTTGCAAAACACTTGAAAGTTTATTACTTAACTTAGTGTTTCCAAACCAGTGTGCCTCCAGCTGTTGCAAAACTACAACTCCCAGCATGCACGGACCGCCAAAGGGCATGCTCGGAGTTTGCAACAGCTGGATGTTTGCCCCCTCCCCCCAATGTGAATGTACAGGGTACACTCACATGGGCGGAGGTTTACAGTGAGTGCTGCAAGTTTGAGATGGCGCAAATTTTGCGCTGCAGCTCAAACTCCCAGCGGCAAACTTGCTGTGAACCTCTGCCCATGTGACTGTACCCTAAAAACACTACACTACACTGACACTAACCTAAAATAAAAAGTAAAAAACACTACATATACACATACCCCTACACAGCCCCCCTCCCCCCAAAAAAATGAAAAACGTCTGGTACGCTACTGTTTCCAAAACGGAGCCTCCAGCTGTTGCAAAATAACTCCCAGTATTGCCGGACAGCCATTGACTGTCCGGGCATGCTGGGAATTTTGTAACAGCTGGAGGCACCCTGTTTGGGAATCACTGGCGTAGAATACCCCTATGTCCACCCCTATGCAAATCCCTAATTCAGGCCTCAAATGCACATGGCGCTCTCTCACTTTGGAGCCCTGTCGTATTTCAGGGCAACAGTTTTGGGACACATATGGGGTATCGCCGTACTCGGGAGAAATTGCCTTACAAATTTTGGGGGGCTTTTTCTTCTTTAACCCCTTATGAAAAGGTGAAGTTGGGGTCTACACCAGCATGTTAGTGTAAAAAAATAAATTTTTTACACTGACATGCTGGTGTTGCCCTATACTTTTCATTTTCACAAGAGGTAAAAGGGAAAAAAAAAACTCTAAATTTGTAACGCAATTTCTCCTGAGTACGGAGATACCCCATATGTGGGTGCAAAGTGCTCTGAGGGCGCACAACAAGGCCCAGAAGGGAGAGTGCACCATGTACATTTGAGGCGATTTGCACAGGGGTGGCTGATTGTTACAGCAGTTCTGACAAACGCAAAACAATAAATATCCATATGTGACCCCATTTTGGAAACTACACCCCTCACGGAATGTAATAAGGGGTGCAGTGAGCATTTACACCCCACTGGTGTATGACAGATTTTTGGAACAGTGGTCTGTGAAAATGAAAAATAAAATTTTTGATTTGCACAATCCACCGTTTCAAATATCTGTCAAACGCCAGTGGGGTGTAAATGCTCACTGCACCCCTTATTAAATTCCATGAGGGGTATAGTTTCCAAAATGGGGTCACATGTGGGGGGGTCCACTGTTCTGGCACCATAGGGGCTTCCTAAATGGGACATGCCCCCCAAAAACCCTTTCAGAAAAACTCACTCTCCAAAATCCCATTGTCGCTCCTTCCCTTCTGAGCCCTCTACTGCGCCCGGCGAACATTTTACATACGCATAAGAGGTATTTCCTTACTCGAGAGAAATTGGGTTACAAATTTTAGGGTGATTTCTCTCCTTTTACCCCTTTTTAAAAATTGAAAAATTGGGTCTACAAGAAAATGCGAGTGTAAAAAATGAAGATTTAGAATTTTCTCCTTCACTTTGCTGCTATTCTTGTGAAACACCTAAAGGGTTAAAACACTTACTGAATGTCATTTTGAATACTTTGGGGGGTGCAGTTTTTATAATGGGGTCATTTATGGGGTATTTCTAATATGAAGACCCTTAAAATCCACTTTCCTGAACTGGTCCCTGAAAAATTACGATTTTGAAAATCTTGCGAAAAATTGAAAAATTGCTGCGGAACTTTGAAGCCCTCTGGTGTCCTCCAAAAGTAAAAACTTGTCAATTTTTTTATGCAAACACAAAGAAGACATATTGTATATGTGAATCAATATGTAATTTATTTGGAATATCCATTTTCCTTTCAAGAAGAGACTTTCAAAGTTAGAAAAATGCTAAATTTTCAAAATTTTCATGAAATTTTTAGATTTTTTACCAAGAAAGGATGCAAATATCAGTGAAATTTTACCAATAACATAAAGTAGAATATGTCACGAAAAAACAATCTTGGAATCAGAATGATAAGTAAAAGCATTCCAGAGTTATTAATGTTTAAAGTGACAGTGGTCCGATTTTCAAAAAATGCCCAGGTCCTGAAGGTGAAAATGGGCTGGGTCATGAAGGGGTTAACCCTTTAGGTGTTTCACAGGAATAGCAGCAAAGTGAAGGAGAAAATTCAAAATCTTCATTTTTTACACTCGCATGTTCTTGTAGACCCAATTTTTGAATTTTTGCAAGGGGTAAAAAGGAGAAAATTTTTACTTGTATTTGAAACCCAATTTCTCTCGAGTAAGCACATACCTCATATGTCTATGTTAATTGTTCAGTGGGTGCAGTAGAGGACTCAGAAGGGAAGGAGCGACAAATGGTTTTTGGGGGGCATGTCACCTTTAGGAAGCCCCTATGGTGCCAGGACAGCAAAAAAAACACATGGCATACCATTTTGGAAACTAGACCCCTCGGGGAACGTAACAAGGGGTAAAGTGAACCTTAATACCCCACAGGTGATTCACGACTTTTGCATATGTAAAAAAAAAATTTTTTTTTACCTAAAATGCTTGGTTTCCCAAAATATTTACATTTTTAAAAAGGGTAATAGCAGAAAATACCCCCCAAAATTTGAAGCCCAATTTCTCCCGATACAGAAAACACCCCATATGGGGGTGAAAATTGCTCTGCTGGCACACTACAGGTCTCAGAAGAGAAGGAGTCACATTTGGCTTTTTGAAAGCAAATTTTGCTCTGGGGGCATGCCGCATTTAGGAAGCCCCTATGGTGCCAGAACAGCAAAAAAAAAACACATGGCATACCATTTTGGAAACTAGACCCCTCGGGGAACGTAACAAGGGGTAATGTGAACCTTTATACCCCACAGGTGTTTCACGACTTTTGCATATGTAAAAAAAAAAAAATT